>NC_142946.1:45049345-45051845 GCF_046866305.1 Octopus bimaculoides
ATGAAGGGTCGTTCTTTATGTTACTTGTCTTATTTTCCATTTATTTCTCTCGTTGTTTGCATACCCAAATTTGTCTTTGTATTTCATGTTGCTTTCTTATTTCGTATTTCATGTTGTCTACATTTTGTGACGTCCTGTACCCATATATACATATATATATATCTATCTATCTATCTATATATATATATATATATATATATATATATATATATAGGAGGGAGAATGTACGAAAAAACAACAACAGACGAAGACAGGTGGTGTAAATAACAAAAGGATGTATTAGTATGACGCTCGGGAATACGGAAAGTCTTTGACATATATATATATATATACCTATATATGTATGTATGTATGTATGTATACATATATAATGATAATAATAATAATAATAATAATAATAATGTGCGCGCGTGCTTGTGGTTATGCATGTATTTGTGTGTATGTGCGTGTGCGTGTTTGTGCGTACGTGTGTTTGTGTGTATGCGCGTGTGTGTTTATGCGTGTGTGTGTCTCTGTGCATGTGTGTGATTATGCATGTGTGCGTGGTTGTGCGTGTGTGTGTATGTATGTATGTATGTGTGCGTATTCGGCTTAATTCGAACGTATGTCGTAAATAAACTATTGCTTTATAACATTCACTTAAGATTCCCTCAATTTATATCGAGCGAGCCATACGCCATCATTAGAGAGAGAAATTATATTCTGTCAGTGTGCGTATGTGTATGTGGTGGTGGTGATGGTGGTGGTGGTGGTGGTGTTTATTGTTGTTGTTTATTTTTTTGCTTACGTGTTACTGCTTTTTTTGTTGTTATTGTTGTTGTTATTCCGTCTTTATCTTACATGAATGGATTAACAGAAACTGTCATTCACGGATAATACAAAAATTATTAGCTGTCGTTTTAGAATATGGTAGACAAAAGCCCTAATAACTATTGCTTTTAAGCGGCGAACAAGACAATTACTTAGACTTTCAGCTATTAATATTTGTCGTCATCGCCAATTGTAAACGATATCCGCAACAGATTGTAGTCAACCTGTAGCTCTTTAGAAACTGCTAACCTCTGTCTAGAGTAATATAAGGTCTCCCTTCAAACAGCTATAGATTGTGGTAGCGTAGAATAATTACTCTATTAGGGAACCGTTTGTTTATTGTAGTAATTTCGTAGACAGTATGAAAATATCCTGTTTAATTACCAAGAAAAACTATAAAACAAATGCGAAAAAGAAAATTTAGAAAAAAATCTCTTGTTTTCTTCCGTTTTTGGTTCCTTGGTGATTATTATTTCTTTAGTCTGTCTAAATTGTCTAATATATTCATTTTTCATGGCTTTTAATTGCCGATATTGTCATTCTGAATAGCTGTATGAAGAATTAATACGTCGTTTGCGCAGTGTAAACGTATTAAACTTGTCTCATTGAGTATGTTTGTTACTAAAACAATTGTCTAGCTTTACTGAATGACCGACCACGTGACCGATCTCTTCTTTCAGACGTTGAATAATATGGCTGTGACACGTTGGGATACGATACGTAATTTTTTATAGTCATACTGAAACAATACATGAACGAGGGAAATTTTACGTTGGCGATCGTCTGCTACAAATGGTAGGAGATAAGGTCAGACAATTATCAATTTTTTGTCTGCCATTTTAAATCGAAATACCAGATAAAGGAGAGAATGGTCACCAGGCAATGCCTTTGGCCCTAAAATTAGCCAATGCATATTCAGCAAGATCTGTATTAGAATTATGTGAGTATAATACAAGCAGTCTTTTCATTTTGGTCCCAAATTATTTCCTGTCTTATATCTACTGTCCACGTTATAGTTTTCCTTAAAAATTTCTGACCGAACAAAGACAATGTTATTTCAAGTGACGAACAAAGTCTGTAAAAGAGTGTGTAATATTCCACTGCTGTATACGAAGCCAAGACAACTCTGACGAGGTAATCCAAGCTTCTTTTTCACCTATTTTACATGTGAATCCGAAACGTTCACTGTACCTCTTTCACATCATATATATATATATATAATCTACGTATGTATGTATATATATATATATATATATATATATATATATACACACACACAGTGTAATCCAAACATCACGCACCAAGACTAGAGTTTATTTGATATATATTACACATATAAGGCGGCGAGCTGGCAGAATCGTTTGTACGCTGGGCGAATATCTTAGCAGTATTTCGTCTGTCTTAACATTCTGAGTTCAAATTCTGCTGATTACAACATTCATGTTAGAAAGGTATTAAACCTAAAAATTTTTAGCCGTAAGTTTAAAAGTTTCTAGTTTTCATTGCCTGTTTGTCATTACCTTTTGTTATAAGCCAGTTATGAAAACCATTTATCCGAAGATTTTCAGTTCAAAATCCTTTAAATATAACTAACTGAATAAATATATTAACCATATGGGTAGTATATAACACATAATCAAATCATGGTACAAATATCGATCTATGGATCGAAGATTTTCCGATAATATAT
>NC_142946.1:45056845-45061845 GCF_046866305.1 Octopus bimaculoides
ACTAATGATGTATGCGAATACGTTAAGGTCCAAGTGTGATTGTGGAACATCTGTCGGTGTCTTCATGGTGCGTTTGTCTATGGATTTGTAAAGGTAACATTACCTGACTGTGAACATACGTTTTGTGTGTTTACGTGTTTGTGAGTGCGTTTCCGATAGCATCTCCATAACTGTCCATGTGAAGTTAGACGTGGGCGAGCGAGATAGAGAGAAAGGAGAGATATAGAGATTTAGAGATTGATAGAAGGACAGAGAGACCGAGAGATGGAGAGAGAGAGGAGGTGGGAGAGGGAGAGAGAGAGAGGTGCCTGCAGCATTGGCAACTTTGTCGTCTATTTTAATGAGATACATTCAGCAGTTGAAGCAAAGTACAAAATGATTGATTGTTTTCTGCACCAAGTGTCAGCGACAACTTGCACGTAGTCAGTGCAACTAAGATGGCAGTAGCAGCAACAGCAGCAGAAGCAGCAGCAGCAGCAGTAGCGGCAGCAGTAGCGGCAGCAGTAGCGGCAGCAGTAGCGGCAGCAGTAGCGGCAGCAGTAGCGGCAGCTGTAGATGGAGACGAACCAATAGCAACAACAGCATCAACAACTGTTAGAACGAGCATTGTGCGGCGCTTTTGGTGAAAAACAAGGTCAAGACCAGTACAGAAAAGTAAAAGGTGAACTCTCGCGTTTAGAAAACAGCAAGAACAACAGGAATGAGTAGAATGAAATATGTAATAAGCACTACGAATGAAATCCGAGAGAAATATGAGGTTGTAAAAACAGCATCGATGATGATGATGATGATGATGGTGATGATGATGATGATACATACACAAACATGGCTGTGTGGTAAGTAGCTTGCTTACCAACCACAAAGTCCCGGGTTCAGTCCCACTGCGTGACATCTTGGGCAAGTGTTTTCTACTATAGCCTCGGGCCGACCAAAGCCTTGTGAGTGGATTTGGTAGACGGAAACTGAAAGAAGCCCATTGTATATATGTATATATATATATATATATATATATATGTATGTGTGTATGTGTTTGTATGTCTGTGTTTGTCCCCCCCCCCACAACATCGCTTGACAACCGATGCTGGTGTGTTCACGTCCCCGTAACATTAGCGGTTCGGCAAAAGAGATCGATAGAATAAGTACTAGGCTTCCAAAGAATAAGTACTGGGGTCGATTTGCTCGACTAAAGGTGGTGCTCCAGCATGGCCACAGTCAAAAGACTGAAACAAGTAAAAATTTAAAAAAAGAGTATATGTACAACGACGGAGGTCAAACGTCAAATATTAAGAGAGAAAGAAAAATGATAAGAATTTTGAAGGATGCATAAAGAGAAAATTTAGTGGAGAAAGTGAGATGTGAGAAAGCTTAATAGGGTATCGTTGTATGAAGGGAGACTGAGCAGATTAGGAGAATAAACGAACATTTGTGAAATTGCAACAGAAAACATGGCGATTGAATAAAAGCGAGAAAATATTTTGGTTGTAGCTTACCTGCTTTCTGTTGTTGCCGACGTTTTCACGGAGAATAATAGAAATTAATAATAACATTACAAAATTGATAATAATAATAATAATAATAATAATAATAATAATAATAATAATAATAATAATAATAAAATTAATAATAATAATAATAATAATGATAATAATAATAATGATAACCTATTTATTCGTCATTCGTTCTCTTTCCCTTAATCTCTTCCAGGTAAAGAGGGCAGAGAAAGATTTTCGTAATCTCACAAATCAATTAAGTTGTGCCATTGAACGCTGCTAAAATACATGTAAGAAAGCTTGGCTACGGAGGCGCTTCTAAGCCAGCGAAGAGCGACACAAAGGGAGAGAAAATTGTAAAATGAACAACCTTGGGATAAGCTTAAGGAAAGCATTCTTTAGCATTACTGAACAGTTGCTATTTTAAAACGATTTACCTTAATGCGCCAGCTTAAATTCCCCCCTAAGTAAAGATATTTACATCAACCCACCTATCTTTATTCATAAAATGTTTTTAGATCTCATTGTCTTTCTCTAAGATTTCATTTCATTTTATTTCATTTTATATTATTTTTGTCGTCTGGATGGAAGTTTTTCTGCGAGGCGCTTTAACCGAAGCGCTTTTGTAAAGAAAACAATAGCACGAGTTAATGGAAACAACATTTGGAATTGGTAATGCCAAAGCTTTGTATGGAATAATAATTGTGTTATTTCTTGAAGCGATGGTGAAATAACGGTGAGAAGTATGACATCCAATTCCACTCAAACCACACCAAACCAAGCCGACGCAACCCACCTCATTCTGCTTTGCGAAGACCGATTTCTTTGCTGGTCTTTAAGGGTTTTTGTTTCCCCACTAAACAATTTCATCTACATTCATATACAATACCTCGTCAAAACAGCAAGATGAAATCTAACAAGAGAAGATATAACACAAGATAAGGCAACAATGGTGACATTTATTTATTTGCGCTGAGAACAAAGCAGGCTCTGGGTCGATAATGAAGAATATTGCATGCAGACTACGACAGTACAGAAATGCATGGCATTTTTATGACTCTAAAAAATGTCGTAACAAGCAACGAAGGAGCTGCCATGCGTTACTCAATTTGGTAGAAATAGCAGCCAAATCGTTCTCAAATTGCATTCCTTTATAAAAGTAGAAGGATCTGGTTTTGGATATATTGATCCTGAATTTAAGTATGTCTAATTATAAACACGCAAGTTCAAGGTCATAGCTGCGTTAACTTTCATCATAGCCCTTATGAATGAGAGATGATCGAGAGCTAAATAACAATGACAGAAAAGTACAGGTCATTATTTTTAAGAAACTCATTGAGTTCGATTACTATCTCGGTCGATTACATTTTTATTCTGCCGAAGTCGAGGACACGATGCACCAGTTACGTACTGGAGACCACACACACACACACACACACACACACACGCATACATATATATATATATATATATATATATATATATATATATATATATATATATATATGAAAGTGCAATTCATCCATAGATAATATGCATAGAATATCCATAGAAAAGGCGACGAGCTGGCAGAAACGTTTGCACGCCGGCCGAAATGCTTAGCAGCATTTCGTCTGCCGCTAGTTTCTGAGTTCAAATTCCGCCGAGGTTAACTTTGCCTTTCATCCTTTCGGAGTCGATTAAATAAGTACCAGTTACGCATTGGGGTCGATCTAATCTGGACTAATCTTAGAAACGCACAGCATTTTAATTTTATTTATTATTATTATTTTTTTTTTTTTGTGATAATCAGGAACTGTAGAATAACTTGTAAAATTCTACGCCGTTTCGAGTCAAATTTCTTTATATTCTACCTTCGGTCTGCACGGAAGCCAACGTTGGTTTTCACCAACCTAAGGATTGGTTACCTACATAAATAGAAACCCTACAGAGAAATGGATCACTCAATAACTCTCTCACCGCATGAGAGTGTATGACCTTGTTCTTAAGTTCGAAAAAGCATTTTTTTATCGGAGGTTATAACTATTTCTATACATACACTGTACATCTAAATTTAAAAGCATTTTCTTTTTTTTCGCTTTATTCTAGCTTATTGTTTGGTTTGTTTCTTTGGAGTGATTCACTGACGTTAAAAGATTTATGTGAGTTAGGTGAATAAGGCTTAATTCATTAAATATCTGGGTGTAGAAGTAGAAACTACAGGATCAATGTCTATATATTTTTAGAGTTCACTGGAGGAAGTGGCGATTGAATAGACGTCTGAATGACTCAGACTTAAAATAAATTAGCAAAGGAGATCCTCGGCTATAACAACACACCTAACTAGTTATCGGTTTGCTTTATTTGTATAGAAAGAATTGCGTGATAAAATAGTATAAAAAGGTTTGTTTATTTTTACTTTCGCAACATCGATATCTGTCCGCCATTTTAACTTGTTAAAAGATTGCGAACACGATGAATAGAAAACGTTTATAATAATATTATTTAATGAAGGAAAAAAATCAGACGGTGGTACTGACGTAGGGATGAATCAATGAATAAGACGATCCAAAGAACACGTGGTCAATCGATCAGCCTTGAAATAGCAGCCAAATACCTCACCACTCTCAAAAAAAAAAAGACTACAGCCTTTAAATAAACCAAGGATGTGTTGTATATGCAATGACGGGGTCTTGGCATTTTAGGAAAGTGACTAACCATTTGTATCGAGTCAAGCGAAGACTTTAGGTCAAATATGGGTAGGCAGAAACTGTGCAGAAGCCTATCCGATGGATTTTACTTGTTATCTAAAGGTGCATCCTTGTCACAGACTGTTCCACGCTGATTCAGTCAGAAAATTACTCTAAGAGTACGATCGCCACTGGATGCTCATTTCCAGAGATGGTGTACCCTTGCAAAACAATTCGATGAGCAGTTCATTTACTGGATCGAACAACTGAATTCTCATCGTCGAAACCGACGGAGAATCTTTTTATTTACTTATTTCATTCACTCATTGCGGCCACGCTGGGTCCCAGAAATTAAAAAAAAAAAACAGATGGCTATGTTTGATGAAATTTTATTGAGGGTTAAACAATTACAACGCCATCAACAGCAGCAGCAGCAACAACAACAACAACAACAGCAACAACAACAACAACAGCAACAACAGCAGACGCAGAGTACCACAATAAATGCTTCGTGGTAATACTAGTTTGTGACTACGTCTTAGACTTACTATAATTCCATTCTTACCAAGGGAAACGGAAATTGCACTGCAGTTTCAATCCGTGGCTAGAAATATTTTCTAGCACTTTCGCTACTAACTGGCATAGAAAAGGCATGAAAGCCTAACATTCTATTTCCGTTGTCCATAAATTGTTAAGTATCCCGAATAAATTCGTTTGTTAAAACGCATTTTGTAGTATTTTGGGAGGGTCATTATGCCAATAATTAATACACGTGCTGGCTCTATTTCACTTCTTTTATATTTATCATTTTGTTAACCAATCAACCAATTAACTAATCAAT
>NC_142946.1:45071845-45073981 GCF_046866305.1 Octopus bimaculoides
TGGCCAACTGGAACAAGTCTGTAATTGAATATTTAGAAAGAGTTCGTTTTCCGGAATACCTATTAGTAAGAAAAATCTATCGTTTTGTTTGAAATTATATAGAAAATAAAAGCCAAAAAATAGATACGTCCTAATAGCAACTTCCTCCGGCGTTTTGCCTTTATCAAATGAAAAGTCTTTTGGTGTAAAGATGGCGGTTGTATTTTCTTTTTAAGATTGTTCACAAGAAAGCTCAAGGAGTTGCTCAAGCAACGAAAATCTCCCGATTTACAACAAAAGATAAGCACCTTTCACTCATATATATGCAAACGCATACAAACACACGTCTAAATATAAATGGTTCTCCGACTGTTTCGGGGATGAATATTCCAGTTAACCCATCCAGTGCACTAGATGTTTCCTGAATTAACGTTTAACTGGTTGAGTATTCTGAAGGTACTTGTATGTTCGATCTAATCACCAGGCAAAAATCAACGAGATATTAACATGTCTGGTGAGGCTGCCCCGCTGGTCATTTTAATAACGGGTACATTCTCACTGATGGAATCCTACGTCTTTTTTCGTCAGCCCTTATTTCACTTACAAAATCTGGGTCGACTCAAGACTAAGACAAATGGTACACCCACGGGATATCACATTCATTTAGCTTTCATACCAGATTAAGAAATACGCAAATTTCACACAATCGCCAAAAGATTTTCTTTGGGGTCGGTAAATTAAGTACCAGTTGTGTACTGGGGTCGATCAAGTCGACTGGATCCTCCCCCAATATTTCGGGCCTTGTGCCTAGAGTAGAAAAAATTCATTTAACAACTGAGAAACGTAATGTGATGTTTCTGTCTTGTACTGTCCTGCTTCCATAAATTTTATTTGCGGCAGATTTCGAAATAAGCAACAAAATAACTAACAAGATAAATTCTTTTTCTCCGAGGCGATTAATTGGGAGATAACATTTCCGTTAATTAATTGATTAATTAATCGATTGATTATCTATTCAAACTATTGTTCGATGCGAAAACAGCTTTTCAAGTCATTTGAAACGTACGTAAGTGAATAAAGGCATTGAAGAATGTAATTCCTAATTGTTTAATTGCTATTATATTCTGTGTTTAATGAACCAAACTATCAATGGTGAATAATTTCGGATTTACAGTTTGCACATATTGCACTGTATATATAAATTATATGGATTACTTCTGTATTCGATGGATGTGCTCCCAGCCAGGTTTATGGCATGGAATACTTACTAACCGACGTATTCACTTAACACTCAGAACCTTAAAATACACCGGGGATAATTTTGTACAAGTTCGAAATTTGAGCGGAGTTGCGTTCACGAAACCAAAACTTTCAACATCACCCAATTCCTTAACTGTGTTTATAAGCGCTTACGGGTGCGCGTGTGTTTAGGGCACTCCTAGTAATCCGAAAATAAAAATTCGAAGTCACTATTATTACTATTTTTGTACTCTTCAAAAGGAATTAGGTCGTTAGTTAAATGCTAAGCTATATTTGTTATAACCCGGTATACGAACAAACAGAACAATGCCTATCTATCTTTCTTTCTAACTATCTATCTATCTAGATTAGGCACAGGAGTGGCTGTGTGGTAAGTAGTCTGCTTACCAACCACATGGTCCTGGATTCAGTCCCACTGCGTGGCACCTTGCGCAAGTATAGCCTCGGGCCGACCAAAGCTTTGTGAGTGGATTTGGTAGACGGAAACTGAAAGAAGCCCGTCGTATATATGTATATATACATGTGTGTGTGTATATGTTTGTGTGTCTGTGTTTGTCTCCCCAACATCGCTTGACGACTGATGCTGGTGTGTTTACGTACCCATAACTTAGCGGTTCGGCAAAAGAGACCGATAGAATAAGTACTAAGCTTACAAAGAATAAGTCCTGGGGTCGATTTGCTCGACTAAAGGTGGTGCTCCAGCATGGCCGCAGTCAAATGACTGAAACAAGTAAATGAGTAAAAGAGTAAGAGTATATTAATATACATATCAACTTCGATATCAATCGAGTGAATATGGATACACGTAAGGCTATGTAAATCATTATTTTGTATCTTTCGCATCTTTCAAATATTTGTCACAATCTTCTTAGATTCGAATTCTCTAAATCGGTGTTG
>NC_142946.1:45081981-45084481 GCF_046866305.1 Octopus bimaculoides
ATCCGGCAACTGACAAGCAAATCTATGGTATTTATCAGAATACTTGCTGTAACCCATCTTTAATAGAACAATGACAAAATATGTACATAAAACTTCCAATCAGATAACATTGAGAAGCCTCGAGAGCCACTGCCTGGTACTGCATCAAGGCATGTAGTAATGTATTTAATGTATTTATCATTATTATTATTATTATTATTATTATTATTATTATTATTATTATTATTATTATTATTATTATTATTATTATCATTATTATTATTATTATTATTATTATTATTATTATTATTATTATTATTATTATTATTATTATTATTATTATTATTATTATCCTAATCTGAAGGGCTGTGACCTAGTGTTTTAGGTTTTGCACTCACGATCGCCGGATCGTGGTCTCGATCCCCGGACCGAGCAGCGCGTTTGTGCTCTGGAGCAAAGCACTTCATTTCACTTTGCTCTGTGATCATCCTGACATCTGACGTGTGGCACACTTGGTCAGAGGGTGCCGCAATGTCGATTTGATTGAAGCAGTGAGCTAATGTACTGCACATACATTTGATCTCTACAAACAAATCCCTTCTGCCGGTCGTTCAGCAAAAATGCTGAAGTTCTCATACATAGTTTTCGACTGGAGACGCCACCATGATTATTATTATTATTATTATTATTATTATTATTATTATTATTATTATTATTATTATTATTATTATTATTATTATTATTTTGTATTGAGAAAAATAACAGGTGAGAAGACGCAGTACCGAGCAGTATTTAGTCACCTGTATCTGCTTCCGAAATGTTCTCTTATCTGCCTTAAGCTAGAAATACCCGGATTAATGTTAACGATTCTAACATTTCCTTTACCAACGTTACAGACGTAGATTAAGAAATGAAATCAATGTTATTCGTAGTATTTACGCAATTATTTGTGACTCGCTCGTTTTTACTCCGCGTCTATGTATTCATACTTAATGCCACGTTCTTCAAGTGGAACGTTTTCCTTCATTCATCATCAAATGTCTTAAATACCCATTTCAAATTTTAAATCTCCAATCACTTGTCGCAGACAATCAGAGATAATTTTACCAATCGTAAGAAAAGTAATCGAACATTCTAAAATCTTAATGCTTGTATACATAAGATAACACTATCTGTTTTCTATTCTTAATTTGGTGCGGCCAATCATATGCCATTGTTTGTCTACCCAGAATGAAAATAATCTAATTGTTTCTTTCTTATCAGAGTTCACACAGTTAAACTCCTTCCTTTTGTTCATCAAACTGATTTTTCATGTTTCGGCTTGTATTTTGTTATCTTTCTACTTTGTATTTTCTTGTTGGTTTTTTTTTTCTGGGGGTGCTTTTCGAGTTTTTCTTGATATCTTTATTTTTTCTCATTTCTTTTGCTTTTCTCAAACAAAATTTCGTTTGGTCAGTAAGTATTCTATTTGATTTTTGACCCTTAGGTCATTTGGTGGATGCAGATGTATTACATGCATGCATACATACATACATTCATACATACACATACACACACACTGTATATATATATATATATATATATATATATATATATATATATATATATATATATACATATATATATTGTATGTGTTGATAATTATATACATACTTGTGTGTATGGGTGGGTGTGTGTGCGTGTTTCTGTGTGTATCTGTGTGTGTATTTCTATGTGTGTTTGTGTGTGTGTCTGTGTGTGTGTTTCTATGTGTGTGTGTGTGTGTGTGTGTGTGCGTGTGTGTGTTAGACTTTTGAGTCTGAAGCTAATTCGCTGAAGAGAGTTCTACTAATGTCAAACGGGTCAGTTTGACTAATAACAAAGCCAGACTGGCTGTCGTCCAAGAATTATAAGATGCTTTCAGATTCCGTCAAAACTTTCCGTTTTAAAGTTTTCTTTCTTACGTATTTCTCGACACAAAGCTATCTTTAGAGTTCATGTTTTGAAAACCATGTGAAATGATGCCAGTCATTGTTTTATTCTGTCGCCTTTTCTTCACTTTTCCTCTGATGTACTTCCAAATCACAGATTATTTATTCATACACAGCCCCGCAGGCTTCCCTTGGCTATTCACGTAGTGTTCATGCGATATAAACGAAGCTATAACACAAACAAACACACACCAAAGCGATCAAGTTTCCGACATTTTTACTTTCTTATTGATTGAAGGCAAAAAAAAAAACTAGCAAATCACTTTTGGCGTAATTTTGACATTAACACATTAGACATTATGTTGAATCTTTGTACAAAACCTGACCATTCTTAACCATTGGGTGTAGGTTTGAAGGAGTTTGCTACGGATTCAATACCGCTGTACGGCAGCCATTTCAAAGAGTGACGTCTTTTGACTTTTAAACGAGAGTCTTTGCCAACGACTACGTATATATATGCATATACACATATATACACATAAATTATATATGTATATATATGTGTACACACACATATATATATATATGTATATATATATATATATATATAT
>NC_142946.1:45089481-45091981 GCF_046866305.1 Octopus bimaculoides
GTTGTGTGGGTGGATGCGAGTATGATTGTTGGGAGAAAGAGAATGCAAAACCTATTTACAAAATGGGAGATTTATTGTATTTCTTTTCTTCTGTTACAAAATTAGAATTGAGTAGCCGCGCGACACGTCACGACACTTGGCCCTACTTAGATAGTTTACACCCATTAATTAAACATGGGAGGTGGTCAATGTCAGACCGGTAATACAATGCTGTGGCTAGTTTCGAAAAACAATTAATGCTAGAGATCAATGCCAAACTATTAATGATGGACAATAGTTAATATGAAAACATTTACGTCGGTGACTTGGCATTGGCAAATGATTAGTGATGTAGCGTTCTCGTAGATAGTCCATGATTAACGATGTCTCGATTAGAAGACTTTTCAGTTTAGAAGTTTCTCGAAGCAAATGTTGAAAAGCAGAGCTAATATCTATGTCAGTTAACTGTGAATAACAAACACATGTCTGCCGATTAGGTTAATATCCTCATCTATCTGAAAGGATATCTTTTTATTTCTATAGCAATGAAATTCGAGTTAATATTAGAAAGACGTTGTGAGGTTGCAAGATGCCAGAATCGTTACAGCACCGGGGGAAAATACTTAATAGTCTTTACTCTGTCTTCACATCCTGAGTTCACATTCCGCCGAGATTGACTTTGCCTTCCATCTTTTGGGGTCGATAAAAAAGATAACAGTTGAGCACTTTGTCTCGATGTAACCGACTTATCCTTTCTCTCGAAATTACTCACATTGTGCCAAAACTCGAGGCCCATATTTGAAAAACACTGCAAGGCTATACATGGCATAATCGTTACCTCACCTAATAAAATGGTTAGATAGCCTAATAAAATGGCAAGATAGAATAGTTAGCACGCTGGACGAAATGCTTAGCGGCATTTCACCCGTCGCTACGTTCTGAGTTCAGATTCCACCGAGGTCGACTTTGTCTTTCAGACTTTCGGAATCGATAAAATAAGTACCAGTTGGACACTTGGGTCGATGTAATCGATTCATCGCCACCTACCCCAAGCTGCCCTTGTGGGAAAAATTTGAAATAACTATTTCTGTAGTCTCTATTTTACCTACGAGAAGGCGCTGTAGTTTAGTGCTTACAATATTTGGCTCACGATCGCAAGGAAGTGAGCTCGATTCGAGGCGGTGCATTTTGTCCTTGAGCAAGACACTTTATTCCACATTGCTCCCGTCCACTCAGCTGGAAAAATTAGTCGTACTTGTAATTCAAAGGGCCAGCCTTGTCACATTCTATGTCACATTAAACCTCCCTGAGAACTACGTGAAGCGTACCCGTGTCTACGGTTAGGTCAGCCACTTGCACGTTAATGTCATGAGCAGTCTGTTCCTTTGATCGGATCAACTAGAATCTTTATCGTCGTAACCGACGGAGTACCAGTTGGCTTGCTCCACTGGATAATATAATCAGGGTAGTGACTGATATATAAAACAGTCTGGGTGGACCGATTCTGAGAACTATATTTCCATTCTTGGAACTGAATATTGTCTCTACGTGTTGAGACTAATTAGTTTAGAGCAAATACAATTCTATGTGGTTGTATAGAACTATCTACGAGAAGTCTTCCATGTTGGAGCCATTACAGCCATCCAATCATTATACAGCAATTGTGTATGAGTTTTGTCTATTGTAACTCAATTTGTAAAATGAAAAACATATTTTATCAGATATACTTCGCGTTTGTGACTCGGGTAACGAAAGAAAGGCTGCATTCGTCGTAAAGTCTTCGAGTTGAGTATGAACGAATATATGTTACGCGTTTGCGATGATAATTGCTAATCAAATAGACTTGGAATACTGTAATGAGAAATCACGATATAGGCACAAAATCCCTCTGGTAAGCCGGAGAATGAAATATTACAATAAATATTCGATAGTTGAATCATTATAATTACTCAGATATTTCTCACAGTAAAACATTCAAAATATCCTTGACAAAATCATCAATATTTCAACAAATTGCTACACACATACATACACACACGTTTTCAATAAATGATTTCATTTCATTATTTTTCTTTCTTTTTGAAGTGTTATACTTGACAATTTTGAACAAGAGAATTTTCAGAGGACAGCGAAGCCAAGCAAACAGCGTTACTTTAATAGGTTAAACGACACTTGGCTTAAAAGGTTAAAGAACAGCATATATCTTAATGAGGCGTTGATGGTAAGGTTTGTTAATCAGACGATCAAGATGTTAGATTAATGCCCACGGCCAATTACTAAAAATCATAAACTTTATGAAAAATGATAATTTTGATTAATGTTCCAAACAGTAGAAAATACTTGATAAATTACTCTCGGCATCAGACAAGCTACGGGCTTCTTTCATTACAATAGTTTGCCTTCAGCGTGAGAATAAAACATACAAAAATACACCACGTCCATACAAATATAATTGACATAGTAGTGATGTGCTCTAAAGACTTAATTGCTTAGAATGAGCGATTATCATTATACAACGTGT
>NC_142946.1:45106981-45119481 GCF_046866305.1 Octopus bimaculoides
TATTTGATACAAATTTGAATATTGTTTGTCCTAAACTTCAGGTTTGGATATCATGGTTTGAACTTGACACTATTATGATACATTGATCATTTAAAAAATTCCAAACAGTGGAAAAATAAACAGAATAATTCGTTTTTTTTATATATTTAGTCTGACATCTTGATACTAACGTTGTTGTCACAGCTTGAGCGTCACTTAGGCATTTTGAAACTGAATTCACATTAGCTTTGATACTCGGACAGTTGGTACTGCATTTGGTACTGCGATAGTTGATACCGTATTTAATACTTGGACAGCTAATATCCCATTTAATACTCCGATAATCGATACTCCATTTGATACTCTGATAGTCGATACTCCATTTGATATTAATATAGTTAATACTCCGTTTCATAATTTGATATTAATTTTGATACACAGATATTTTGATCTTTTTTTTTTTTGTAGCTCCTTGTAATACACTGACAACGTGTTCCTCGCTCCTGTGTTTTATACTGATCTTCGCAGTTTAACCCATATTTTACAGTTCTATATTTAAGAGATTCCGAGTTCGATTCCAGACAGTGACCTGAATAATAATAATAATAATAATAATAATAATAATAATAATAATAATAATAATAATAATAATAATAATAATAATAATAACAACAACAACAACAACAGCAACAACAACCACAACAACAATAATAATAATAATAATAATAATAATAATAATAATAATAATAATAATAATAATAACATCGGAATGAGCACCCAGGTTCGTTATTTCCCCAAGACACCTAATGAAGGCTGGAGGGTATATCAGCCGAAACGTTGTATAAAAGAAACAAACAAAACCCGTCAAATGTAAATAATGTAACATACATTTTGAAACTCATTTCTGTAATTTGAAACTTAACTTTTTACTTTAAAATTTTCTTTTATATTCTTAGTACTTTCAAAATAATGTATTTACATGTCTGTTTTTTTTTTGTTTGTTTGTTTTTTTACTGTGTTGGTGTTGATTTGGTATCAGATATTAACTTTTAAATCTGACTTTGTGCCACTATATTTTCCTGCTTTATTATTCTGGTTTTGCTAATTTGATACAGACATCTGGAGCTGATTCTAATCGTTCTTTAATGCTGCCGTTTGTGTCTTTGACATCTGATATACCAACAGCAACTATAAGCGTGTGTGTGTGTGTGTGTGTCTGTGTGTGTATTAACACTTGGAACTCGGTTTGAGTATTCATACTGATTTGAACGCTGTTACATTTGCAGATAATTTGAAACCTACTTTCATACATGAATATAATTTTGATATCGAACTCTATACTAATATTAATACTAACTTGATTATTTCGTGTTAACTTTAAAAAATAAATGCATTACAACTAATGATGATATATATCTACTTCAAAGATTTGCTTTAATATACAAATAGATTAAACTTAGATAATTTAACGTGACATACGGTAAAATATTGAAGTGTGACGTTAATAACTTAATACTATTAGACAAAGTTTGTTAGTTTAATAAGCACTAATTATTTCAAAATTAGGTGCTTTATCAGATATGCTAATACTCGTGTATGTTGCCACTACCTTTTTTTACTTAGATATAAAATCAGATTTTTTTCCACTTTATGACCTTTGATATGTTGATGATGTTTGTACACTATATGGGCATTCACACTTGCAATTGTGTTCCATACAATGAATGTAAGTCAAATTTGCGCCATTTTGTGTTTCATGCTGACTGCAATATTTTTAATATTGATTTTAATATTTGATACGTAAAGGGTTTTTTGCTGTCAGAATCATCAGGTCGGACAAAATGTCGAGCGTTATTTCTTACTCAGAAGGTAACATGTTCTAAGACGGTGAGCTGGCAGAAACGTTAGCACGCCGGGCGAAGTGCTTAGCGGTATTTCGTCTGTCTTTACGTTCTGAGTTCAAATTCCGCCGAGGTCGACTTTGCCTTTCATCCTTCCGAGGTCGATAAATTAAGTACCAGTTGCGTACTGAAGTCAATCTAATCGACTGGCTCCCTCCCCAAAAATTTCAGGCCTTGTGCCTAGAGTAGAAAAGAAGCTAACATGTTCTGTGTTTACATTCCGTTGAGGTCTCTTTTATCTTTCTTCCTTTCAGGTTCAATAAAATAGATACCAGCCACGTATTGGGGTTCGGTATAGCCTACTTTCCCCCTCCCCTCAAAATATCTGATACACAATGATATTCTATACTCTAAAATTCAACTTTGAAAGATTAAGACTTGAACATTACCATGGGACTTATTTTAACAGCTTGATACCTTATTGTAATGTCTAATATATTTGATTCTTGAACTAGATTTGATAATGAAATACATTTAATATTTGAAGCTAATAAACTTTAATACTTGATTTGATATTTCCACATTTGATACCGGATTTAATATTTAAACACATTCTTAATCCCAGTCTTATTTAGAGTATTGAATTAACACTTGAAACCTACTTTGAGACTTGATGTGTCGATACAGAGTTAATCCATTTATACTCTGTGTAAGAATATATGATTATTGAATGTCTTCTGGTACAATTCTTCTAACATTGATTTTCACTTTGACATAACAATATCGATTTCTATATGAAAGTTTTGATCCCGTGTTAGATATATTTTACACCCCCTTCACCGGTCTGGTACTTATTTGACCTCGTAATACTAAAATGCTGAAATTAATATTTTGATATCAAGCAGTTATAATTAGTTATTATAATTCACTCTCTTGACATTTACTAAACTTAAAAGTTGATAGTAATTTTGTTGGTTTTATGAAAAGCTTTTTTTTCTTTTATAATAATACAGTATTTACTTTAATATTTAACAATCTAATTTAACACAGTAATGCACTTTAAGAATAAACTGCTAACTTGGGCACTTTAATAATTCGGTGGTCTCTTGAAGCTCGTCTTTATTTCTTTGATAAGGATTTCGGCACATTAGCACTGTATTTGATAATCCTGAACCTTTAGTACTAAATTAGATATTGTGAGATTGTGGACGCTTTGATCTAAGTTTAATTATTTGTTACTCGTGTGCATACAGTCAAAAGCTTGATACTGATTCAGATTTCTGAAGCTATATTTAATATCATGCACTGACTTTCGTACTCGGTACTCATTTTGATAAATTAATGGATTTTATGATGATGCTGATAAAATTGATACCCAAACGTCTATGACATCTTTTTTGTATATCGATTCAGTCTTTGGTACTCGCAGAGTAACTAACTTCCATTATCAAATAAGTTGAAACTCATGTTGGTTCCTTTTGTTATATACTTCGTTACCTATTTTCCTATTTTTGGAAGCATTAGTAACATTAGTCTTATATCAGTGCATTCGTACTGACCTTGACACTTTGATGTAGTGATACTAATTTTGAGAATCTGATGATCGATCCCTGTTTGATCATTGATTGGCGTTTGTTTCAGACTTTCATACATTGATGCTTTGATACTCTGATTTTGTGATAAATTGATACAGATTTGAGCTATTTCAAAACTACTCTCAAACATTCATGAACACTTTGATATATGATCTTTATAAATTGATTTGATACTTTGATGATTTGATACTTACTTTTGTAAATCGATTATATCTATCGATAATGTTTGCCATACTTCGCTATGCGATACCGAATTTAACAGTTAATATATATTCAGTGAATATTGACGATTTGTTTTGTTTTTATTCTCGTTTTTGGTATCTGATATTAAGTTACATAAGTCGCCGTTCAAATAGATAACTTTTTGCAAATTTTGAAGGCAGATTTCATGTTTTTTATACCAGTTTAGATACCTTCACTCCTTCACTTATATTACTTTGGCAATTCAGTAATGGATTCTAACATTAAATGCTTTCAAGTATTGATAGCATTACGATTTATTGGTTCTTTGATATTGTTTAGAATTCTTTGAGTTTATATTTTCGATTTGGTACCAGTTTTGATATTTTTTTATCCTGTACTTGTTTCACTCATTAGACTGCGGCCATGCTGAGACACCACCTTGAAGAATTTTTAGTAGAATGAATCGACAACACTACTAATATTTAAAAGCCCGGCACTTATTCTATCAAACTCATTTGTCGAACGACTCGGTTACAAAGATCTAAACACATCAACACCGCCTATCAAACAGTGATGCGAGACAAACATAGACGCATACATGCACACGCACATATACATACATACATACATACATAAACACACACGCACACACACACACACACACACAGATACACACACACACACACGCGCGCATATATATATATATCTTTCTATTTATCTATCAAGATATATATGCATATATTTATCTATCTATATGATGAGCTTCTTTCAGATACCCTCCACCAAATCTACTCACAAGCTTCCTGGCAGTCCGAGACTATAGTAGAAGGCACTCGCCCAAGGTACCACGCAGGCTGTTCCGTTGATCAGATCAACTGGAAAACACGTCATATATATATATATATATATATATATATATATATATATATGACCAGCGGCGGCGGTGGTAGCTGTGATGGTAGTAGTAGTAGTAGTAGTAGTAGTAGTAGTAGTAGTAGTAGTAGCAGCAGCAGCAGCAGTAGTAGTAGTAGCAGTAGTAGTAGTAGTAGTAGTAGTGGTGGCGTTGGTGTCGGTGTTCCGCAGGTGGGATTGTGGTGGTGGTGGTGGTGGTGGTGGTGGTGGTAGTAGTAGTAGTAGTAGTAGTAGTAGTAGTAGTAGTACTATTGGTGGTGATAGCGTTGGTGTTGGTGTTCCTCAGGTGGAGTAGTAGTGGTGGTGGTGAGGATAATGGTGGTATCTTTTTGTGATGGCGGTGGCGATGATGGTGGTCGCGGATGTGGTGCTTATCGTAATCGCGGATACGATTACTTTGGTGGAGATAACAGCGGTGATAGTAGTCGCGGTCGTTGTTTTTGTGGGGTTGATAGTTTGATAGCGATTAATGGTTAATGGTGATGATGGTGGTGGTGGTGGTGGCGGTAGTGGTTGTGATAGTGATGGTAGTAGTCGTAATGATGGTGTTTATTGGTAGTGATGGCAGTAGATATCGTGTTTCTGTTGAACCTCCTCATGTTGAATTTTTGATAAATACAAGTATATATATATATATATATATATATATATATATATATATATATATATATATATATATATATATATATATATATATATATATATATATATATATACATATATACATTTTTATTTTCTTTTACAGAGCGTCTGCATATTTTGTTGTACACTAGAGTCCATCAGCGACTATCGACCGTAATTGATGTTGAATGTCAGTAGGTAAATGTAATGTTTCCAGCATGAAAACAAGTTCCAATTTACGAAATTGTAGCCTTTGAAGTAGGTTTGTTCTGTGCAGAGACGAAGAGCAACATATGATTCTTAACAGTAAGCATTCAACAAAGTAGAACGAGTGAATACATGTACATATATATGTGTTTATAGATAAATAGATATGCATATATACATGTGTATATATATATGTGTATATATATATGTGTATATATATTTATATATATATATATATATATATATATATATATATATATATATATATATATGTATGTATATATATATATATATATATATATATATATATATACATACTATTTTTCACACACACACGTATTTATATATAGATATACGCTTACACACATACACATGTCTATATGAATACAAACACACACACACACACACATATATATATATGTTATATTAACATAGAAAGATAGACGGACAGACGGACAGACAGACAAACAGACAGATGGATAGGTAGACTGACAGATAGATAGAAATAAGATAGATACATAGATAGATAGAGAGAGAGATGTACACAGATAAATAGATAGATAGACAGACAGACAGACAGACAGACAGACAGATAGATAGATAGATGGATGGATAGACAGACAGACAGACTGACAATTAGACAGAATGATAGATAGTCAAATAGAAAGAGATAAACAGACGAATATGCATGTATATATATATGGTCTTATGTTTACACGCAAGCTCTAAACGGGGGTTAGAAATGCCTACTAGTATAATTGGGTTTAAAAACACAACTAGGGCGCGGCATACAATAGTAGATACTTGAACATATTACATTTACGCAAAACTATATTCTGCTAAAGTGCTACACACGCGCAAGCAGAAACACATACTCACACACACACATATACACACACATCTAGGTACACACACACACACACACACACTTCCTCACAGGCATAAAACACAAACAGAGCAGCAGTTACACACGCACAAATACTTCATACACACAGTCACAATCAAAGACTTTGCGATATATATATATATATGTGTGTGTGTGTGTATGTGTGTGTGTGTGTGTGTGTGCGTGTGTGTGTGTGTGTGTGTGAATAATATATTATTCTATACACATTTACACATATTCAGAATGTATATATATATATATATATATAGATATATATACCCACACACGCACACACGGCCGCTGATTCATGAAGTGTGTCGACTAAACGAACGAATGAGAGAGAGTCCATGAGGACATCCGTCATGCTAGAAATAGCAAACGCATATTTCTGACATCATAACTCGTCTGTAAACTTTCCTTAGAGAGGGACGCGTTGGATAATCTGGTCTTGCGCTCCCTTACACACAGGAAGCAGAGGTGATGTATGATCATGAATAGATTGCTTTTGATCATCGGTCCATTCGATCATAAATGACCTTGGGCTAAACAACAACGAAAAAATGCGTGTGTTTGAGTGCGTGTATATATATATATATATATATATATATATATATATACATATATACATGTGTGTATGCATGTATACATATGTGTGTATGTATGTATGCATGTGCATATATATGTATGTACGTATATGCATATATATATATATATATATGTATATATATGTATGTATATGCATATACATACATATATATATTTATGTGCGGGTAGAAGTGTATTTGTACGTATCACTATGTCTGTGTGTGTTTATGTATTGGCACAAAACCCAGGACATACACACACAAAAAAGTAAAAACAATGCTACACATACCATAGACTCATTCATAAACAGCGGCGTTCATACGCCCCTTCATGGATTCGGCGGACACACTACAAATATCAATATAGTGCCAATAGCATATATGTGTGTATATATATGCATATATGGAGAGATACACACACATATGTATATGCACATGCATATATAGAAGCTTTTTATATATATACTAATGTGCATACACATATATATAGATGCATACATATACATATATAAATATATATAAATATATATATATATATATATATATATATATATATATATATATATATATACAAATATATATATATATATGTATATATATATATGTATGCATGCATTCACACGTATATATACACACACACATATATATATACATATACATATATATGTGTGTGTGTGTGTTTGTGCGCGCCTGCGTGGATGTCTACACCTAAATAGAATTCGTACTTACATCTATAAATACGTTCTCTCGTTGAAACGAATGCGTTATATGAACACATCGACATTTCTTTGATAAAACACACACAGAGAAATCCCATGGCGCACATCGCCGCATCTAATACATATTCACATTTGTAAAAAAAAGTTACAAAGAGATATATAGACTCATAGACATATGCGTACACCGTCACACACGCACATACATATACATACATATATTCATATATATATATATATATATATATATATATATATATATATATATATATATATATATATATATATATATATATATATATATATACGCAATATTATCGATTAGGGCAACATATTTTCTGACTTATCGATATAATAACATGTGTGAAATATTATTTGATTATCTGGGTCAAGAAAAAAATGGACATATACATATATGTATATATAGATATCGATATATGTATATATACACACACACACACACATATATATATATATACATATATCTATATGTGGGAGTATATGTATACTCCTGAAGATTTGTATTGATACAGAGATATAAATACTTACGAAGACATATGTATTTTTGCATACGCGTTCTGTACTCTCTGTCTGTCTGTGTATATAATACTTGGAAAATACTGAAATTATTTCAAGTGTGTGTGTATGCATATATATACATATACATATACATACATATATCTATATATATGTATATATATAAATAAATATATATATATATATATATATATATATATATATATATATATATATATATATATATATATATATATATATATATATATATATATATATGCATATATACATACATATAAATATATATATATATATATGTATATATATTTTTAAGATTCAGTTGAACTAGGTACCTCAAATGAGGCACCTTGAGAGTTCGGTATAGTCCGCACACTCCAACAGTATCAATTGAATATTGAATATCAAGACTACGTGTATTAGTGTTTGTACCTAAATTTCCTGTCGTGTGTGCAGAGAACGCAATCCAGTGAAGATATCAGCTCTTGGTAATTCTTGGTAATTCAGACGAGTACTATTTATTTACGAAGGTACCTTCTCTAGAATTCCAAAGTGCAGATTCCAAATTAGGTGTACAGAATGTAAACATGCAACAACGATGTACAGGAGTCAGTACATTACGGCCGTTTCAAGCAGCTTCATTTAATTGATTAATGTAAACGTTACGTCAATTTGAAAGAACCCGCACTTTTCAGATAACCATATATATTTCAAACATAAGGGTTAAACAATTTTTAAGAAATTTACATCAATAATAGAAACCTAAATAATTACATTGTTTCCTTATTATATCTGTGGCAGAATGAGTTTAGAAAATAATGCATATCTTAATTAATCCTACTCTAATTTGGAGAGTCTCAGAGGAAAATAGTTGGTGGGGGGTCAAAAAAATAGGAATGGTCACGTAAATATTTATATTTAGAGTTTATGTAGCATGGTGTCTTGAACCATTAAGAATTAAATCCATTAGGAATTCTCATCTGTATTCTAAGTCATGGCGATAAACCAACTAGTGGCAGACAATCTCTTAGAGTCTCATTGTACTGGAATCATACATCTAGATAGAAGGATATGTCACAGGGCTGCTTCACCAAATGGATGTAATGTCTTCATTATTCCAATTCAATGGAGCCACTTGAAACGGCCGGAATGTATTGACACATGTAAATGTTTGTTACTTATCTACATTCTGTTCACCTAAGTAACTATATATATATATATATATATATATATATATATATATATATGATTACTATCTAATCCAAAATCTGGCGTTTGTCATAAAGTAACCTGCCTAGTCTTTTTCATTCTACAGTGATCCAGCTTCTTCCGAAATCTTGAGCATAATCTGACCCGTTCTAAGTATTTATTACGAGGAGAATCCTTCGAGAGTTGCTTTACTAATACTGCTTTTAAAATATGAATCATTAACACGGTAAAATGCGAGTTCGACAAATTGAACATCAGTGTCTGTGTGTGTATGTGTCTGTCTGTGTATATATATATATATATATATATATATATATATATATATATATATATATATATATATATATATATATATATATATATAAATATATATATATATATATATATATATATATATATATATATATATATATATATGTATGTGTGTGTGTGTGTGTGTGTGTAAATATATATTTTTATTCATACATGTATATATATATATATATTTAGTCCGGCCCCCCTCATCAAGAGAATATTGGTAAAAGTACATTTATATATGCGCATGTGTGTCTGTGTGTTTGTATGTACATATGATATGTGTGTTTGTATGTGTGTGTGTGTGTGTGTGTGTGTGTGTGTGTGTGTGTGTGTGTGAGTGTGTGTGTGTGTGTAACCAAATGTTTATATATACAATTAGGTGTATACGTGCATATATGTACAATGTTGCGAATTTACACACTTTTCATCTTCCTCTCACTCCGCAGATATTTCATAAGCGTTCTTTTATATAATCGTTCATTCATGAATGCATGTATGCATGAGCTTTTGCACATAACTCCTAGTTTGTTATTGTTTCAGTCGTTATTGATATTCCTCATTTGCATATATGAGTTGTGTATGTGTGTGTGTGTGTGTGTGTGTGCGTGTGTGTGAGTCTGTGTCCGTGTATGTCTCTGTGTGTGTGTGTGTGTATATACATATATAAATATATATATATACATATATGTATATATATATATATATATATATATATATATATATATATATATATATATATATATATATATATATATATATGTATGTATATACATACATATGTGTGTGTGTGTGTGTGTGTGTGTGTGTTGCTCATTTCTGCATGTGCGTTGCGTTTGCAGGAATACTTTACATAGTCGTTACCCAGAGATTATTTTCATAGACAAAAAAAAGAAGTAAAATAAATATTAATAATAATAATAATAATAATAATAAATAAACCTAGAACAAGATAAAATAAAACTCATCAAACACGTTTTGCAGATTTTTGAGAGACGAATATGTCAAATTGACATTTTTGTTTTTCAAAGCTTCAATGGATTTTGAGTCAATTTCCCCCCTATTCTCCGCTATTGATAAAATATTTTGTTTCCGAATGATTTCTGTTGAATACTTACACTGTTCAATACTTGTGATTCATATATCTAGCGATTAAATCTAAACGCCAGATATTGATATATTACTAGTTATGGTCGAACGCTATCTCTTAACCATATCTTATACTTTCATTAAATATGGCTACTGTATCGTTCTGCTCATTCGAGAAAAATCCGTTGCCTCGATGATTTGACGTTTGAATTTATCGACATCCAGTAGGGAAAAACTAATGAAAAGTAATGAAAAATCCCGAAATTCTTTAGTCCTGCAAAGACCAACAGTTTTTCCTTTTCTTTCTTATCAGCTAAAATATTGCTTCAATTGTTAATAGCGATTGGGATTGCTTTTAAAAACCGGCACGAAATCATTCATTCTTGCATTTCAAGTATGTAAAGATATGACTGGCCCTTTCGTACGCTGCGGGTTGAACGCATTAATAATGTAAAGTAGACCACCGTTGTTGTTGTTATTGTGATCATCATCATCATCATCGTCATCATTATTATTATTACTATTATTATTATTATTATTATTATTGTTGTTGTTGTTGTTGTTGTTGTTATTATTGTCGTTGTCGTCGTCATCTTCGTAGTTAATGTTGCTCTCCTTGTTGCTTGTTACTCGTTAGTCGCAATGTAACGAACAAAATATCGCAACGATACATCAATAAATAAATCGTCTGCTTCTGTCAAAACAATATTTTTCCAGGCGGCAACATTTAATTCTTCAGACCGAACAGCAATACAATTTTAGTGGCCTTTCACCTCGGCACTACTACTATACATACCACTACTACTTCCACTACTACCACTGTTACTATGTGCTCAGCTACATTTATCGCCAAAACACTGGCAAATAACTCCCACCACTACCATCAGCGCCACCACCAACGCATCTTGTTACTTTATATCATTACTGTAAATGACGTGTCTGTCTGTATCTAAATATATATATAAAAAATATGCATATATTTAAGGTCATATATACATAATTCTCTATATATTTACATATAGATGTTTACATACACATATATAGATATATATACCCACAAACATGTAGACAATATAGATAGATAGATAAATAGATAGTGTGAAGTTATACATAGATACATACATATACATACATATATATATGTATATATATATATATATATATATATATATATATATATATATATATATATATATATATATATATATATATATACATATATACATATATATATATATATATATATATATATATATATATATATATATATATATACATATATACATATATATATATATACTTTATTTAAAAGCAGCAGAAATATAACAAAAAAACCGTTACTCTGAGTTTCACGTTCCCGTTCATCGGACAGTTTTGTTATATATATATATATATATATATATATATATATATACATACACACATATATATGTATACATACATATATATACACACACACGCACATATATGTATGTATACACATACACATATGTGTATATGTATATACAGCATATATATATATATATATGTATGTGTGTGTGTATACACACTCACACACGCACTTACATACACCCACGCACATACACACACATATCATATATGCAAGTTGTTTACATCGTATAAATTTAGAAATTTCGAGAGACATTAAGTAATTCGTTTTTAATAGCCGGACTCGGGGACTGATAAAGCTATATAGATAGATAAACCACAAATGATTATGCTGAGCCGTGCTTAAAGACCATGTAGTCTGATATTCTCCTAAGAATTTCATCAATAGAATTGCTAAGTATATGTTAAAATAGAAAGAACATATGCAGAATTTAATTCTTTGTGTAAACTTTAATCTTTGT
>NC_142946.1:45134481-45141981 GCF_046866305.1 Octopus bimaculoides
GTTCCCTAGCTCAACTTCTCCACACACACACTATTCATAAATTCAATCACTCTCTCACTTTCTCGCACGCCTACCCCATTTTCCCGTAATGTAGCGCCGCCGTTCAGCGACTGAGCGACTGCGATAAGCTCTGAATTATGTCTGACGGTGAAAAATCAGCCATTTTTTTTTCTAATCCACAAGACGCTATACTCAAAGACAATTTATCGCAGGTATTGTCAGGTGCTACGTATTAGCAATTTACCTCTAGAAAATTATTATTTCCCCCATTTTTTTATTATTATTATTATTATTATTATTATTATTATTATTATTATTATTGTTTCTATTTCTTTATTTTCTTCGTTCGTTCCGGCTTTTATTCTCTAAAACTTTGATTTTCGCGTTTGTCGTTTCCTGCAATAATTTCTTTTCAACATCTCAAAACTTTAAATCTGTGTTTCAAACCAACTCACAACAAAATATTCCAGCTGCTGCTGCTGCTGCTGCTTTCGTTGCTGCTGCTTTCGTTGCTGCTGCTTCTGTTACTGATAGTACTGCTACTTTTGCCACCCTGACGACTCCCAGCACTACCGCTGCTTCTACTACTATTACTATTACTACTATAAACATCACCGCTCTTCCTACTATTACTACTACTACTGCTGCAGCTACTATTCCTACTGCAGTTGCTAAAACAGACAGACAGACAAACGAACAGACAGACAGACAGACAGACAGACAGACAAACAGACAGACAGACAGACAGACAGATAGATAGATAGATAGATAGATAGATAGATAGATAGATAGATAGATAGAAAGATAGATAGATATAAAAGTTCACCACACCTCATAAGGAACATTTTGTTTCAGATGCACGGACAATTGAATGATGATATATATATATATATATATATATATATATATATATATATATATATATATATATATATATATATATATATATATATATATATATATATATATATATATATATATATATATACATATATATACATACACACATATATACATATACATAGATAGATATAAGTACGTATATGTGTGTGTACACATATATACATATATACACAGTCATGTGTGTATATATAAATATATATATATACTATGTGTGTGTGTATGTGTGCAAAATAATGAGACTTTACTTAACACTAAGCAACTATATCAGTAGCAGTAACAACAACAATCATCTTCTCAAAATGCACTCTTTGTTTACACGGTGAGTCTTTCCTTAGAGAGGCTCATAACAGATGCATAATATTACACTCAACTATACACATTGTCCTATACGTAAATATTTATTACTCTAAATCTTCACACAATGATGTTCCAGTATTAGTTATAATGTGAATTTTCGCTTTAGTTTCTCATATTTCTCAGACACTAAATATTTAAGTGCAATCCGCTTGAATTTTAAGAAACCATCTTGTGTTTAATGGCATCGTGCTTATGTTTTATAACCAGGAAATAAATTCGTTGTTTTAAACCTTATAGAATTTTCAGTATTCTACAAAAATAAATCGGCAGTTATATATGGAAATAGTAAAGATTTAAACAGCCATTTCTAGTTTGTGGAATGCAAAACTATCTGTAACATCACTGGAAGTAGTTCCGATGTATATTAGCATCTTTGTATATTCATTTGAGTAATGTTTTGGCAATTTAGAAGTAATGATCGTCTTATTTTCTGGTTTAAAATATTTCTTAGTCAATCACTTTCTTTAATATTGAATCTCCGAAATACAATATTTCACAAACAGCCATAGAATTTATGTCAGTAAACGTAGAACTAAACTATATTTGTAAAAATGGTGTCAGATATAGATTTGTGATTTTCTTGTAGTGAGGTGATAGATAAATGATAAATTTCTGATTCTCACGTTCGTCTAAGACAGCGTATTTGGTATTTGGTAAGCAGAATCTCCACGCTTAACATTCTTTATTTCAGTTAATTTAATTTTACAATTTTAAGCAAGCTTACAGAGTTCCAGTTCTGGATTTATCAACGAGTATTCCTGAGTTTGTAAGTCCGAGTTTGTGATGAAATTAGTGTTAAATTATTTCATATATTCTTGTCTCGAGAAAGCCAAACGTTCAACGTGATCACGAAGAATCTCGATGTCTAGTAGGCAAAATAATGATGATAAATAAAATGGCGTCGTGAAAAATATCGAACATATGACGTCATAAAAGATTCCTAGAAATGACATAATAATGATGTCAAATTTTGGTTCTGAGCTAGTAGTTTTTGAGGAAATCGATTCTTTTGACATTAATAATCAACTAGGACTTATTTTATTGAACTCGAAATGATGAAAGGAAAAATCGACTTTGGTGGAATTTGAACTCAGAACGTAACGACGAACAAAATGCCGCTAAACACTTTGTCGGACATGCTAACGATTCTGTCAGCTGCAGCCTTAGTAATGACATAGGAATATGGTTTGAGACAGTACATGGTGAATAGACATAAACACACACCCGTCCAAGGCGAGAGTTTATGTCCTCGTAACTTAGGGGTTCGGCAACAGATGGTTAATAGAATAAGTACCAGGCTTTAAAAAGATAAACCAAGTACTTCAGTCGATTCATTTGACTAAACACTTCAAGGCGTGACCCAGCATGGCCGCAGTCTAATGTCTGAAAGAGATAAAAAGATAAAATATAACTACATAAATATATATGTATCAATATGCGAGTGTGTGAATTCCAATATATATATATATATATATATATATATATATATATATATATATATATATATATATATATATATATATATATATATATACATGTGTGTATATATATATATATATATAGAATAAGTACTAGGCTTACAAAGAATAAGTCCTGGGGGCGATTTGCTCGACTAAAGGCGGTGCTCCAGCATGGCCGCAGTCAAATGACTGCAACAACTAAAAGAATAAAAAAGAATATATATATATATATATATATATATATATATATATATATATATAGGAAAATGAAAAAAAGCCAGAATGCTGAACTGGAAGCATAATTTAATAAAGATTTTTTCTAACAGGTTTTCATTGCGAAGAAGCAAATTATCAAGAAGGAGAATGAAAATGTTTTTTTTACAAAGAAGTACAAAATGAAGAAAATAATATATAAAACAATAATATATAAAAAAATAAATATACCCATACATTATATTGTCTTTGAGCTTTTGTAGTTCAATAGTAGTTCATGTATAAATTGGTAGGAAAAATAAGGATGCATGAGAGTTGAGAGTTTTGTTAGGTTTATAAAAAAGGGTTAAAAGTTTGTGTTAAGCAGGAAATGTGGTGTCAAAACAGGAAGCGTGTGTAAGGGGAGACAAGTGTTTTTAGTTAGAGTTATGAACTCTATACACAATGTTTCTAGAATACGTCTCCATATGCGTGTGTTTCAGATGTGATGTATGTTTATCCGTATGCGTGTGTACGTCTCCTCCGCAACACCATGCCCTCGTTTTAGTTTAAGTATAAAGTAACGCAGTATGATTGTAGTGTAGCGTTACTGTTAAGACATTAAACACTTCAGCTGTAGTAAATAGCAGTTACCATTCAGATTATATGCATTACATTCTAAACAAGTTAACAGCTACGATGCTGGAATCCAGTCTTCCAAACGTGTTTGCTGAAGCAAGAATTTCCAAGTTCCAATATTTTAAAGAACTTTAAAACAAATTTATAAGAGTATGCAAATTTATGATAAAAACATGATTCTAAAACGAAAAAAGAAAAAAAACAAACAAAGAAATGTGATTAATTTCTCAAACTGCATCACAACTAGGATTCTTGAAGAGACGAAATTTATCAGAATCTCTCGAGATTTTGGTAAACTCAAGATTTCATTTAATAGCATGAAACGAATTATTAATCTGTAAAGACAACTTTAGGAATAATCCTCATTCATAGCCGATTCTTTTAACGTCTTCACATATTTTTTTAATTATATTTTTGCGTTATGTATATGTTTGCGTCTTTATTTATTTATTTTTTTTTTTTGGAATAAGGGATAGAGCGATGGTTTACAGACGCACACACACAAATAGAGAGAGGGGGAAAGAGAGAAGGAAAAGAAAGATGGATGGATAAATGGACAGATAGATAGATAGTTAGATACATACATACATACATACATACATGGATAGGCAGATAGCTAAATAGATAGATAGATAGATAGATAGATAGATAGATAGATAGATAGATAGATAAATAGATAGAGAATGTTATGAAAGTTATGCTCTAGCGTACAGTACGAAATGCCCGACAATATCGATCCTTTAAAAAAATTGATGTTAGCTTAATCATTTGAATAAATTGGAAAATATTGCCAAGACAGCAATGCTTTGTTATTCAACAGTAGTGGTTCATATTAGAACTGGTTGATTAAAGAGAATTATCTGCGACAGAATTAACAAAATAGATGGCACCAGCCAGATGGAATTAAAATACGTTGGAGAGATAGAGTAAGAGATTATTTTAAAGAATTCTTTAAAAGAAAAAAAAAGACAAATAATAATAAATAATATAATGAATAGTTTCGAAGGAAAATATTAAGCATTAAGCAGACATTGATTCTGATCAGGTGAGGAGAGAGAAAGAGAGAGGGAAGGTTTTTTTTGTCGATCAATGAGTAGGATAGCTGCCTCTATATAACATTAATTTAATAGAGATAAGAAACGGGAAGAGACATTAAGAAAATAGTATGACATATTTAAAGAAATTTGTTGGTTTAGGATTAAGGGACAGTATCCGGATTTCAATTATCGATCGACTCATTTTACACCTCCCTTCACACACTTCGGGCGCTTAGCATTTTTTCCTATTTTTCTTTTCTTTCACCTTACTACGTCTGGCTACTCTGATTGGCTTTTTTTGTTGTTTTTTTTTCTTTTTTTGTTTACATCGTTTTTTCCTACCGACCACTGACTCTCTTCAATCAAAGACACATTATTCTCATTAATCGTGACCTTTTGCTAATAAAATTATACACATTATTATTATTATTATTATTATTATTCAGTAGTTTTATTTTTGTAACGTGCTTTCACTTCACTACCGAGCGCAGCTCTGTGTGCCTGGGTATGTGCTGTGGTTTGCTGTGATGCTCTTATGATTACAGTATTGAAAGTGTTTTGCGTAGGATGTGTGCAGTGCCCAGTAGTGCAATTTTCTGTATGTTGTTATTATTATTATTATTATTATTATTATTACTATTATTATTATTATTATTATTTTTATCATCATCATCATCATTATCAATATTATTATTGTTGTAATAATTATTATTATTATTATTTTTATTCAGTAGTCTTATTTCTATCACGTGATTTCACTGCACTACTAAGCGCAGCTCTGTGCGCCCTGGGTATGTGCTGTGGTTTGTTGTGGTGCTCTTATTTTCAGTGTATTGAAAGTGCTTTACGTAGCCTGTGTGCGGTTCTATAAACTTATAAGTCCTGGTGTTTTTGCTATGCATTTGTCTGGATGTTCTTTTTTTATCATACCTAATGCGCCTACTATAATAGGAATTATTTCTGTTTTTAGGCTCCACATTCGATTTAGCTCTGTCTCCAGTTCTTTGTATATTAAAAGTCTCTCCGTTTCTTTTACAGAAACATTGTCATCTGTTGGTGTTGATACATCGATTAGAAAGCAGTTTTTCTTGGTGATCTTTGACATCTATATCCGGCCTGTTGGCCTTAATTCCTTTATCTGTGTGTATTAGCATATCTTAGAGTATGGTTGCTTTCTCACTTACTGTGACCTTTCTGGGGCGTTATCATCATTATTATTATTATTATTATTATTATTATTATTATTATTATTATTATTATTATGATTATCATCCTCATCATCATCATCATTATTGTTATTATTATTACTATTATTATTATTATTATTATGATTATTATTATTACTACTACTATCATTATTTCATGGTGCGTGTTAATTTCGCTAGTAGGTGTTTTATCTTGAGCTTTGGTGACAGCAAGTCTCCTCAAAGAGACGATAATGGAACGTGTCCATTATCTCCTTTTTGGCCTCGCGTTTCCACCACAAGATGTTTGCAGTACTTGCACGAGGCCTTGTGTACATGCATTCAAAACGATCTTCATTTCAGATCAGTTTAAAATCTGATCATGTTCTTATATCATGAGATGTCTTGAGCCCTCATACAAAGCTCAGTGTACGTATCAACAAGAGATGATCTTCACGCTTTTGTTTAAATCGTGTTCAGTTCGTAAACTCGAAGTTTCCAGTTAATGCGTAGCTTCATATGACAGCAAGTTTCTTTTTGTCACACTGGCGTACCTTTAAGCGTTGTTACTTAAGTATATTTATGAGCTACTCGCTGTCACTTCTAATAACAAACTTATATGCAGGTGATATCATCTTTCACACGTTCGTAACCTTTCTTTCCCAGGTGTCATCCACATGCAGCCTAAAGTCCACACGGAAAACACACATTACTTCCTAGATCAAGGACCTTACATACATCACTCAATAATGACAGGACAACCTGGAAATGCAGTCATCAATCCTTTTTCACTTCATAGCTCACTAAGGAACAAGTAAAAAATTAAAAAAAAACACGCTATCGTGCTTCACAGAGAAAGTTAGGAAATACCGTTTTAAATTTAAAATTTATGAAAAAAAAATATAACAATCTATTGCTTGCTTAGGTTTATAAGTCATACGTGAGTATAACAAAATTATGATGATCTCATTTTCCATGACACTAAAGAATCAGAATTGATTTCCTGCAACGCGAAATTATATTTTTCAGTTTATACAACACACTTAGATTCCTGCTTCACTGCGTCGCAAACATGGCGAGAGGCCACTGTAGCGCAAGGGATTACAAAGAAAGGAAACAAAGGGGCCAATAAATTCATATGTCGATTGACAGAAAGCTTGAACAGCTGAACATCTAAGACCAGAGGGAAATATGACGGTGGTAGGGAGTTCCAGAGAGCAACAGTTAGGGCAGAAAAACTATTTGAATAAAACGATTTATGGCTAACAGGAAGCTCAAAAGAAAAAATGTGTCTGAGAAAAAAAGGGGACTGCGGCCATGCCGGAGCACCGCCTTGAAGGGTTTTGATGGATATATAAATTCTTTATTTGTGAATTAAGGATACCATTGGTTTCATGTTAAGTAGGAACATATCCTGACATACATATACATACGCAAACATATATGCACATAAAAATCTACATAAACATTATTATTATCACTATTATTATAACATCGAAAAATACCTTAGGAATGAGAACCCTGGCTCGAAATTTCCCCAAGGCACCTGATGAAGGCTGGAGAGTATATCAGCCGAAACATTGTGTTAACAACAAACAAGATGAGGGCAAATATCCGTCAAATGTAAATAATGTATATGCTTGACTTAATAAGAATTTAGAAACTTTCAAAGCATGAATTGTTTTTTTCTACTTTAGTAGGGGAATGGTGGATCTCGAATCAGATAAA
>NC_142946.1:45159481-45171981 GCF_046866305.1 Octopus bimaculoides
CACACACATTTACTCACACACACAGATATATGTATATATATATATTACATTTTTAGACACACAAACACATACGTGTATATATATATATATATATATATATATATGTGTGTGTGTGTGTGTATATGTACATGCATGTGCATGTGTGTGTTTATATAATGTAATAGATCATATAGCTGCACGTATGTATATAATATTTATATGCATATAATTATATACATTTTTGAAAGTATACAATATGAGTGCGTAAAAGCACATATATTTATATATATACATATACATATGTGTGTGTGTGCGTAATTGTGTGTATGAATGTATGCATATATGTATATATATATGTGTGTACATACATATATATACAGGTATGTATATATATATATATATATATATATATATATATATATATATATACATATATATATATATATATACAAACATACATTGAGACATGCACGCCCTCCGCCCACATACACACAAGCGCACGAGCGCGCGCACGCTAAGAGACATCGTCTTTTCAACTCATTTATGTCTGATATATAAATGTGCATGTGTGCGTGCATGTATGTGTATATATCTCTGTGTGCGTGTGTATGCGTGTGTATACGTATCTATGCATATATATATGAGATTTGTACGCATCTCTATAAAAATGCTCGTAATCTACTTATTTATGTAAAATGTTATTAATCTATAAAATGTATACAAAATCTATATACACGCATGCATGCATACATAGGCAGGTACAGGCATATATACACCTACCGACGGACTTCTACGTAGAAACAAACTGTGTCATCACCCTACATGTAGATGCCATTTTGTATTTCATGATGTCTGATTGCATCATGTTTAGACGTTTTCGTATCAGCATATACGCTGGAATTCCTGTGCGCAACCAAAATGTGCGCATCTGTATGTGTGTGTGTGCTTTTGGTTTCATCCAAACAGCTTCACATGTTGGATGAGAGCTTGTGTGTTTCATTTGTAGTCCTCGGGGTTGACACAAGCGAGTTATTTTTTCCTTATTCTTTCAAGCTCCACTGTTAAGACATTATTAGTTTGGTGCATAATTATTGCAGCTTTTTTGCAATAAAGTTAACAAAGACATCTTTAACTGATTATTCCGGAGCATATTCACCATCTACTTCAATTTTTTGCTTGGCGTTTTGTTTAAATTGGCGTTTTGTTTAAATTTTTTTTTTTACAATATTTACATTATTTACATTTGAAGGATATTTGTCCTCATCTTGTTTGTTGTTAACACGTTTCGGCTGATATACCTTCCAGTCTTCATCAGGTGTCCTGGGGAAATTTCGAACCTGCATTCGATATTTTTCGATGTTATTATTATTATTATTATTGTTCAGTAGTTTTATTTTTATAACGTGCTTTCACTTCATTACCGAGCGCAGCTCTGTGTGCCTTGGGTACGTGCTGTGGTTTGCTGTGATGCTCTTATGGTTACTGTATTGGAAGTGTTTTGCGTAGGATGTGTGCAGTGCCCAGTAGTGCAATTTTCTGTATGTTATATATATATTTGTAAGTCCTGGTGTTTTTGTTATGTATTTGTCTGAATATTATTATTATTATTACTATTATTATTATTATTATTATTATTATTATTATTATTATTATTATTATTATTATTATTATTATTATTATTACAATTACTATTATTATTATTATCATTATCATCATCATTATTATTATTATTATTATTCAGTAGTTTTATTTTTATAACGTGCATTCACTTCACTACCGAGCGCAGCTCTGTGCGCCTTGGGTATGTGCTGTGGTTTGCTGTGGTGCTCTTATGTTTACTGTATTGAAAGTGTTTTGCGTAGAATGTGTGCAGTACCCAGTAGTGCAATTTTCTGTATGTTATATATATTTGTAAGTCCTGGTGTTTTTGTTATGTATTTGTCTGAATATTTTTTTATTATACCTAAGGCACCTACTATGATAGGAATTGTTTCTGTTTTTAGATTCCACATTCGAGTTATCTCTATTTCCAGGTCTTTGTATTTTGAAAGTTTTTCCATTTCTTTTAGAGAAACGTTGTCATCTGCTGGTTAGTATTAGTATATTTCTCTTAGTTACTGCAATGTTTAATGACAAGGACGACAGTCAGGCGATGAAGAGAGGAGGACAAGAAGAGTAACAACAACAGCGTCAACATCAACAATACCAGTAATTACGAAATGTTCCGAGTGGGATATCGTGTGTAGCCGAAATGTTGAATAAAGACAAGTAATCTTATTTATTGATTTCCGTTTAGAGATTAGTGTTGATAATGAATAGTTTAGACAGAGATTTTTGGGCCTGCTATCTGTCCGATTCACATGTTAGCATGACTGTTGAAAGCATCATAATTAAAAACCGAATATATTGGACAGGCGTTCATGACAGTCAACAGCGCCGGAATGAAGTAAAGGCCACAGTTGTTTTTGTTTTTGTTGCTGTCGGTGGTGGTTTTGATATTGTTATTGTTGTTGTTGTTGTTGTTGTTGTTGGTGGTGGTGGTGGTGGTGGTGGTGGTGATGATGATGATAATCGTGATGAGGATGAGGTTGCGAGTGTCGGAGGGAAGGAATCTAAGATGGCGGTGGGCTGAGGTGAACGATTCTGTTAGATCTTTTAAATTGGCCCGGTCACTGAATATTGATGAAAATATTTATTTTGGTTATCTTGTAACCTCATGCAATTATGACTCGAGGTTTGCTAGAATTTTGTTTTTTCCTTTTTTTAATCTTCAGACACAACATTCAATAGCCACAATTAGAAACCCACCGATTCCTCTCCAACCACCCAAAAAAATGTATTGATGCCATGTCTATTTTTTTTCTTTATCTCGATTAGTTGTTTTTGATTTTTTTTTTAAGAATCTGACCTCTATATTTAGATATAAATAAATAGCAGTCTGGCAGTTTGTCTTTAATATTGGATATAGCAATGATTTTGTTGAATCAAAATAGAACTCCTTTCATATTGGCGACGCTGATATATATTTTTTTTTATTTCACTACACTTTTGCGGTCTATTCTCATATATTTACGAGCCATGTAAATGTAACCAAAAACTACATTTCCAATTTGGATTTTCCTCCAAACACCAATCGCACACGCACATCAGTTTCAATACGACCCCCACCCCCACCACCACCACCACTACCAGGATCAATATAACTGTTAATGTCAGTGTCATTGGCGCCATCATGTCACCTTTGTTATTCTCATTATTATTATTCGTTCTTTTACTTTGGGTAAAGTATAGACCTTGGGTGCTACAAACAAACTGTTACCTCTCTGTAGACGTTACCCAGAATACGATTGGTAAACCTTTCCGTTCCCTTCATGATAAGTTCTTGTTTTTCCAGTGATTACTGGGATTGTTTCGGTCTTAAAATTTCCACATCCTGTGGATTTCGAACTGCAGGTTTTCTTATTTGGTCACATTCTCTGTGACTTTCATGCATGGATTTCTTTCAGAAGATATTGCCCTGTTATTAGGAACATTAGGGAAACACCTCTGGCCCTTGTCGTCGTGTTTATTTCACCTCTGTCATATTATTGAATTAAAGATTAATTGAATTGTAGAGAAGCAAATTATGTGTTTCTAACTTTTAGAATTTACCATTCCTTTAGGCTTCTAAACTAACATCGTTTTTTCCTTTCAATAACACAATCAGATGCCGTTTCCGCTTCATTCAGTAACTCACTTATATTCTTGTTGCCTTATTTCTGCTGAAATACTTTACTTTTAAGGCGTTGAGCTGGCAGAAACCTTAGCACGCCGGTCGAAATTCTTAGCGGTATTTCGTCTGTCTTTATGCTCTGAGTTCAAGTTCCGCCAAGGTCAACTTTGCCTTTCCTCCTTTCGGGGTCGATAAATTAAGTACCAGTTGCGTACTGGGGTAGATCTAATCGACTGACACCCCACAAAAAAATTTCGGGTCTTGTGCCTAGAGCTGAAAAGAAATGCTTTACCTTTGTTTCATTTAATTCTGAAAATAGCGAAGGACTTAATAAAAAAAATAACGTTTTCATTATTGAGCTAAAATTTGGAACATAAATTAACACAAAATTTTTAAGGTAGCATTTGATTTACGTCACTTTAATCCTTTTGTCACAGTACTTCTGTTGAAGTACACTGGCTTTGTACCATTTAATTTTGTACATAATGATGAATTTACTAAAAATATATTCTAATGCTTAGAATATAAATTTTAATTTCGATTACTTTAACCCTTTTTTTACCTTCTGCTTGTTGAAGTACACAGAGATTGTTTCATTTAATTCAGGAAGTAACAAAGAATTAATCAAAATGAATTTGTCATAAATTGGGGTTTAGAAAAATAAATTAGCCTGAAATTTTAAAGAAAGCTTTTAATTTTCATTACATTAAAACAAGGAGTTTGTATCATAGAAGCTGGGAAATTTCAGGTGGTGTATTCGTATTAAAAGGTGCACCATGTGTGTCGCTGCAGGTAATTCCAAGCAAAATTTTGAGAGCGTATTTCTTCGAGTGTCTCAGTTTGTTTTATTGCCATATTGTACGACCTAGGATACTATTTGTGGTCTTGATCTCACAGTTATTCAGAAGCTGTGTTCAGTGTTTTGAACAATTTCAAAACAGCTGTTGGATTTGTAATACTTTTCTTCCACCCCTTTAATTTTCTATATCATTCGTAAGTTGGACCTTTTCATATGTATGTATATATATGATCTGTCTAATTTGCTTATCAACATATCCGCTTCTATACATATTATACATATGTATGTATGTATGCATGTATGTATGCATTCATACAAACATGCACGCGTACATGCATACATAAATACCTACACAATTAACTCTCTGAGTCTTTAACATCATAAATTTATATGTATACATATTAGCCTATGAAATAAGCACAGGACATTTATTATATGCAAATGTCCTCTGACAATTGCATATAATATTTGCAAATACGCTGACACACAAATATAAGTGTGCGTGCTATTGTGTGTGCGTGTAAGTATGTGTTTGTGTGCGTGCTATTGTGTGTGCGTGTAAGTATGTGTTTGTGTGCGCGTGTCTTTCTCTGTTTGTGTGTATGTCTGTTTCTGGTTGTGTATGGTGTGTGTGTAAGTATATATGTAAATTATATTGTCTACTCAGTTACAGATTTACATAATTAAGCTTAACGTTTATCTGACATAGTTAAATTTGTGTTGCATTTTTTTCCAGTATTTTAAAAACGCCATTGTATTTATATTACTTTTTGTCAAAGTGTTTTACATTTTTTACCTTTATATTTTAGTGAACGTATTGCTCAATACAAACAACAGCACACGAGGGACAATGCGTAACCTTAGAAATGTATTTGTCTTTCATTATTCAATTCTTCTAGTGTACCGGTCATGTCAACATATCGATCATATCAATTTCATTGACACTTTATATATATATATACATGTGTGTTTGTATGTGTGTGTGTATGTGTGTAAGTATGTGTTTATATATGTATGCACGTATGTATATATTATATGTGTGTTTATATATGAATATATATTTACGCACACATATACATGTACGATACATATATACATACAAATACACACACACATGTGCGCGCACACACACACACATATATACATTTATATGCATGCATATACATATATTCTTATATACAAGTATATATATATTGTATATATATATATATAATGCTTACGTATATATATACTTATATATATATATATATATATATATATATATATATATATATATATATATATATAAATGTACATCTACATATAAGTGTATATATAAGTATACGTATATATAAATATATGTATATATACATATATATGTATATATATAAGCATATGTATATGTTTATATATATATATGTATATCTATAAGTATATGCATGTATATAAGTATATATATATATATATATATATATATATATATATATATATATATATATATATATATATATATATATATATATATATACATATATATAATTTGCTATACATATGAAGAAGATACCAGTATTCCGCTTCACCACTTCCATCTTATGTATAAACCCGAACAACACACGACGTAAAACCTTAAAAGTCGCTATAGATGCTAAGAGATCATAATCTCGGATGATTTTTCATGCCGACCGATCCAACATATTTTATCAAAGACCAATCTCTTGGACTTGAGGCTAAAATCTTATTCAGCTCTGATCAATCACTAAAACCTATTCAAACATCAAGCAAGTCCGACAAATATGATGGTGATGCTGTTAAACACACACACACACATACATAGATACACCTAGATTGTATCCAATAACATGACATTCATCTGATACGTAAAGACTCACTCACCAGCATGTTATAAACACTGGATCAAATACACGTTATTTCTTTCCAATGTCATTTCTTATGCTACAATTAGACTTTCCTAGAAGCCTTAGCATGAACTATGAAACCGCTGCTTACTGCCTCAATGCAAATCCTTCGATGAGCCAACTGAATCCCAAATGTAATACCGGCGGCTTTATTACATTCTGTAACTTTAACACTGACCATTCTATATTTTTTCATCATTCTTTTTATTATCATGTAGCACTAGCCGACAGAAGTTCAAACATCATGAACTGTATCAATGTTGGCACTTGATTTTCATTTCATATATGCATAGGCGTAGGAGTGGCTGTGTGGTAAGTAGCTTGCTTACCAACCACATGGTCCCGGGTTCAGTCCCACTGCGTGGCATCTTGGGCAGGTGTCTTCTACTATAGCCTCGGGCCGACCAAAGACTTGTGAGTGGATTTGGTAGACAGAAACTGAAAGAAGCCCGTCGTATATATGTATATATATATATATATATATATGTATGTGTGTATGTGTTTGTCCCCACAACATCGCTTGAAAATCGATGCTGGTGTGTTTATGTCCCCTAACTTAGCGGTTCGGCAAAAAGAGACCGATAGAATAAGTACTAGGCTTCCATAGAATAAGTCCTGGGGCCGATTTGCTCAACTAAAGGCGGTGCTCCAGCATGGCCACAGTCAAAAGACTGAAACAAGTAAAAGAGTAAAAGAGTAATAGAGCATGTATGTATGTATGTATGTATGTATGTATGCATTATGTATGTGTGTATATAGTGTTCATATATTACCTTTACAACATCCGCGGTTTATCGTATCTTTTAAAGTTGAGTTCCATCATCGTTGAGATACCCCTACAGATAAAAATCTGAGGGACTCCAGTCCGGTAGATGCGGTACCCACTCAACGTCACACTTCCTGCTGGTCAGTCACTTCTTAATTCGGTCTCTCAGCCAGGCTAGGGAGTGATTTGATGCGTGGGGTGGGGTAGCCCCGTCTTGCTGGAACTACTCGATCTATCCTTCTCGATCTATCCGTCTGCGTCTTTTTATTCAAGCAGTTTCATTCAAAGGTTTGTGGGTTCTGTTTCTTTGTTGGGGGGAATCTGTATATGTATATATATATATATATATATATATATATATATATATATATATATATATATAAGAGTGTATCAAATATTTTTATACACAAATACACAAAGAGGAGACCATTGACAGGACTCCTTACAAGCTAAAAAGGACTGTTAAAGCCCTCTTTGTGTATAATAATATTTTATACACTCTTATATTTTTAAAAATATGTTGTTTTATGACTTTTACTTATGCAAGTTAACCACTGGTAATAAATTATGCTAATTTATCACCCTCATATTTGCGATATATATATATATAATATACTCAACTTTTTCAGACACTAAAAACGCCAACTGCAATTCTCTTGCATGTACGTAGTGAGTCTTGACAAATCAGTTTAAAATAGCTGTAGTTAAGTCTCTCCTTAGACGAGCTTGAAAATACTTGTGATCTAAAAAAATAAAACTCTAAATACAAAGATATGCTTTAGTTAACTACGTGCGCTCCGAGTAGGTATTATACCGCGTCATAAAATAATAAAAATAATAATCATTCCTCCATACTGATAGGATAGATAGATACTAAATGTTTTTATCTGCATGGCCATTGTAGCAATTTGCTTCATGAAATCCACAACCAACCATACATGGAGTAGAATACATATACATATATATACATACATATACATATATATATATATATATATATATATATTGGCATGTATGTATCTGTATTTATGCATGTATATATATATATATATATATAATTATTTATATTTATGTATCTATGTATGCTTGTGTGTGTGTGAGAGAGAGAGAGAGAGAGGGAGAGAGAGAGAGGGAGAGAGGGAGAGAGGGAGAGAGAGAGAGAGTTTATGTGTATGAGAAATTATAATGACAAAGTAATAAGATATTCTGTATGAACTTCATTAGCTTAAAGCTGTTTCAGTTATAAGATGCAATGCACTCACGGTTGAGTGCATTTCATGTCTTGAGTATTCTCCACTCTACATACACACACACACACACACACACACACACACACACACACACACACACACACACACACACACACACACACACATTCGCACATATATATATGCGTACTTGCACAAGCGCACCCACACACACACAAGATGTTTGGAGTAATTGCGGTTTCATAATTGTATACTTAAAACCAATTAAAAGGATTCTATTTCTTTCTGATCCCCATCGGCAGATAAAATGCTAACACATCAAATGAGACGACACCCAATCAGTGTTGTTGCATGTACAGAAGACCGAGATTTAGAAATTGCCATCTTTCTAAATGTTGCAAGATCTTTCGTGCAAAAAATTCGGATCTACTTAGAAAATTTCGCTGGGAATATTTCAACTGGATCAATGAAAAACAACCAAAAAAAAAACATTCTTAAACTTCGGAAACTATAATGACACTGCAATTTATTCACCATGCTCAAAACGACCCGAAAAATCAATGAAGACAATGGTCAAAGAACATCGGAAGGGGTAGTGGATTATCAGATCTATACTGTACAAGGAAATTCGATACACATCCTATGTACTGAGGAGAGGTCAATTCTAGCGTGCCAAGACATAGCAAAACTGTTTAATGTGTAACAAGTGGTGACTTGACAATGCAAAAACCCTCAGGAACTTAGCATGCTTTAGTTTTCCTCCGTTACAGAAAACTTTGATGAGAACCAAAATTATAACAGGAGAAGTCATAGATGATCAAGGGGCAGATCTTTCTGATGTACCCAGAGTGGTAGACGGTTCGTTTCCAGCAACTGTGATAGTTTGGGGAGTTATAACGAATGTCATGTCAGCTTACATCTTTTCAAAAGGTCTTGGAATTAATGCTGCTGCATACGCTGAGGGGCTGGAAACAGTTAAGGTCAACGTCAGAGGACCTCAACCAGGGTCCATATAAGATTTTATTGTTAAAAGTTGTCAACAATAAATTAGTTATAATTTTACAAAATACAAAATATTTTAATATTTTTTTTAATACAATTCCTAATAATATTCAGCAAAGTTTAGATTAGTTAAAATATGTTTCTGACATATTTCAACTGCAGATTATTTACATTATTTACATTTGACGGATATTTCTCCTCATTTTGTTTGTTGTTAACACAACGTTTGAATAAAGCAGGAATCAAAGGAGTCCATAGGTAAAAAAAAAAAAAAAACTTGCCGTGGAAGGCCTTACTTATTTTAACAGACCTCAGCACCTTCTCACAGAAACCACTTAACCAAAGAATGGATGTCTGACAATTTTCATGATCATGTCACAGTAAATTTCTAACCGCCAAATCTTGCTAGATTTACATTCCAAGGACTTCTTGTTTGGAGCGCTGTTGAAAGGAAGACTAACCGACATCCGCACCATAGCAAGATAGATAGATAGATAGATAGATGGCTAGATAGACAGGTACAGACAGCCAGACAGATAGACAAACAGGTAAATAGGCAGACAGAAATATAGATTGATAAACAGATAGATAGATAGATAGATAGATAGATAGATAGATAGATAGATAGATAGATAGGCAGACATGTATATATATATATATATATATATATATAGACAAGCACACAGACACATACATACATGCATGCATACATACATACATACATACATACATACATACATACATACATACATACATACATACATAAGGTGTCTTTTAATTTTGGAACATATCTTAGACGCAACAACCCAGAAGTGTATGAAAGGAATTTCTTAAGGAAATCGTATAATACTTGTCTCTCCCCATCAGACCCATCACTCTCCTTAAAGCAATAAGGTTAACCCATTGATGGATGCTGCAATTTTAGGGAAATTACATCATTTTACTATATTCATTTCACTTGTATGAAATACATATAAGTATACATTGATGATGCTGTTTACTCGGCAATTGTCTCCTACGTTTTCCATTATAAAACAATGTTTATAGCCCGTGTAAATACAAATATACCCTAGATGCAAGCTGCTTTTCTCTCGCCAAAGAGATCATAAACAGTACATTATACGACCTCACTGAATCGATTTCACAAAATGTAATCTCAAACGAAGTGGAATAACCCAGAAGGGAGTTTCCCCTTAAAGCAAGCCTACTGCTGGAATCTTCTGAATAAATATATCGTAACTTTAGATTATATCGCAGCCTGCAGATTACCAATATTCATGAGGTGAACTAGGATGCGAATCCCAATGCATTTATGTACTGGTTTAGCCATGCAGGTTTCACTAAGGGATTTCATAAAATGAAAAAGAGCGATTTACAATAAATAGCAGAATCGGTAGTATACAGATATATAAGGTTAATTTGGTGTGCATTAAATATTATAGTTTGACATAGAAAGGTTCTATCATAAAGTATATTGAAAGGAGATTTGGACAAGATGTCAGTTTGACCCTGTATTCATTCTGCACTGAATTGAATGCGATAGTAATCTTTAGGATTAGCCGAGCTTTTCTTTTTACTCTAATCTCCGTCAATGAGGCAGAGTTGAATATAAAGGCATAAACAGAATCACAGCGATCTGATTGAAACCTTAGTTCAAGATGTATGTCGGTTCTGTTCGTGAATCATACGCGGGAGGGGAAACTCGATGCTAATGGCAAAGTTACCGTAGTTTTAGACAAAAGAAGAAGTGAAGTAGGCCTTCCTCTCTAAAGTGCTTTATAATGTTGGCACAAGGCCAGCAATTTCAGTGGTAGCGGTGGTGGTAATGATGGTGATGGTGGTGGGATGGAGAGTACATTGATCACGTCGACTCCAGTAATTGACTGGTATTTATTTTATCGACCCCGAGAGGATGAAAGGCAAAGTCGATCTCGGTGGAAATTGAACTCAGAACGGCAAAAACTGGCAAAATTTCACTAAGCATTTTGCCCGGCGTACTAACAATTCTGCCAGCATGACGCGTTAATAAGGCTGATGATGATGATGATCATCATCATCATCATCATGATCATCATCGTCATCTTCATCATCATCATCATCATCATGAAATCCGCATCGTCAGAAGAGTGACGAATGGAGAGCATCACAAAGCAACAAAATTAAAAGAACACGGAAAGTATGGAATAACGTTATACATATTTCTTTGCGTGTGTATGTGTGTGCGTGTGTGTGCGCGGAGGGGGGGGGGTCCATGCGTTTCTCTCTATACAAATTTGAAACGATGCGTCGAATTGTCTCTGTATCTCCAAAATGTTAAGTTAACCATTCGAGAAATAGTAATCGATTAAATCATTACCAGCCTGAAATGATTAGAGAAATAAGAAACTTTTGTGTACACGAATCCTTTTGAATCAGATTCCATTTTGAAAAGAAATACGCAGAGTAGACAGAGCCTCGATATGGCTACACGCCAGGACTAGTAAATATATTTCACTAAAACAATTCACTATATTCGTATTATCTCCAGAAATTAATATATTATCAAGTACGATAACCAGCGGGATAGCCATCTAAAATATTAATTAACTTAGAAAGGTTTTTCTACTGTTATAGCAGCAAAACTATCTATATTATATGACGTAAGAGCCGAAATGTCTGGATTTTGTAAAGTAGAATAGCGATAAGGAGAACGAACGGCCATATTAATATCCCATGATGCACTGCTGAGGGTCTGGTGTGGTGAGCTACCGTGTATAATAACCGTGCAATGAAATTTGAAACAACTTATCTCAAATTTATTATCGTTCGTTTCACTGTCCTCCTGCGAATTGATTATACACGTCTGGTAACAATGGATTCCCAAGCTACGTTCGTGCTTGTTTGTGTGTGCGTGTGTGTATGTTTGTGTATGTGTGCGTGTATGGAATAAGGTGTTTTGCTGTATGTGTAAACCGGTCTGTGTGAATGTGTGCGCATTTGTATATATAGACATATATACATACACACACACGCACACACACACACATATATATATATATATATATATATATATATATATATATATATATATATATATATGTATGCATATATATGCATACATACATATGAATGTGTGTGGTGTGTGTGTATGTGTGTGCGT
>NC_142946.1:45181981-45186981 GCF_046866305.1 Octopus bimaculoides
GAGGGTGTGAGTGTGTGTGTATTTATGTGTGTGCATGCTTGCGTATGCAGTGGCTGTATTCTTAATCTAAAGGAACTATCCCGACATTCGTATCACCTTCCAAATATGGCAATAGTAAAAAGAAACTGAGTTATCCCCACTTTGCTTGTCAGAAAAAAAAAAAGATAATATTTTTTTATAGCAGAACGAAAACACTATGAACTCAGGTAGCGACATTTTCAGTACTTGTTTACATAAATAAAAAAAAAGATGGTTGTTATGTAATTTTCCTAAGACAGACACGCCATAGAAATATGAACTACAAAGAAGTTTTTGATGGTTTCCAATCTTATTTTTGTTTTCTGTTTAACAATTTTGTTTTATTCGTTGAACAGTTTCATCTGGCAATGTTGCAGACAGCTTTTGATCATCTTACATGATTTTTATGAATGGAAATTGAATTTCCAATGCGTTCAAGAATCAACTTTATTTTTTATATTTAACTAAAGCATTCTGTTGCTTTCGCTTTCTCCTTTCGTTGACTTTATAGTGTTTCAGAGAGAATGGCGATCTATGATTGGACTAAGTAACAGTTGTGACTGATTGCAATATGAAATGATTTTTTAAAGAAATAGCAGCATGTAGGTGTATACGACGTTTCTGTATTGATATGAAGCATTTGACTGCATATCGATTCAGACTGTATATCGTTTTGTTTTTTTTTCAATCTACAGAGAAATAAGTAAATTTGACACGATTTTAGTATCCTGATACTGTGTGGGCTGAACTCCCCGTTGACAGGCCTCTGATATTATATATAGTATGCAAATTGGTAACTCCAGTGGAATTGGTGTGTTTACAAACGAATTGGTTACTTGTTTCTCTGGGATTAGTCAAGTGATGCAGAACAAGCTGATGAGACTTCAATAACGATCGGAAATTGGTCTTCAGTCGACAATGAAGTAGCTAATTTCTGTATATTTGTACGTCTGCTGACGATGAGGAACGGAAATGACCGCGAAAACCATTAATAAGCTACTTCAAACGCAAAATTTAAATTTTGCAAGTAAATATATTTCAAGAGAAATAACATCCGATAGCTCGTTGATTTTTCCAATCCACGAAATACTCATAAATTAATGGTTAACTTTTCAGGACTGATTCCTTTTCAATAAAATAATTATGTAAAAGTTAATAATACAGAAACTTTATAAATATACGTATTTAAATGAAGCTAAACATATTATCAATCTATGGGTGATTGCTAAATATAGAATTGCTAATAATACGTATATGAATTGATTTTTGATGTTTTTATATTGTTTTTTAATTTGATCTTAGCTATAGGCATTGCAGCTTGTATTTTTTTGTGACTTTAAAATCTATGTGTTGGTAGATTGTTTCTGTAAACCAACTCATAAATATAATGTCCAATAGAGACATTGAAGCAATGTAACATCCATCAATTATAACTCTAGACGTTGTCAAGTCTGTGAAGTAGGGGGCTGAGGAGAGAAACACACACACACGCGCATATACGCGCATACGTACATGCATACATACATACATACATACATACATACATACATACACAGGCACAAACCAAACTATACGGGACAAACAGAGACAAGGTAAAATTGTAGAAAAAAGACCAAATACAAACAGAAAAGTAAAGAAAGCTAAATAAAATATGACTATTCCGTGAAGTAGATGTGAAAGAAAAAAAGGAAAGAAAAAAACATCAGTCAAATAAAATTAAAAAGAAAAAGAAATAAGATAAATATAATAATAAAAAAACAAATTGAGAAATACTTGCGTTTCTTTGAAAGGCGGAGATATAAACATGAGGCTAAGTACAAAGTTTTTGAACATAAATTGAAACACAGACTTACTACAAAGGTGATGACATTAAAAGAAGGGAAAAAAATGTAGGGAAGAAGAAGAAGAAGAAGAAGAAGAAGAAGAAGAAGAAGAAGAAGAAGAAGAAAATTAATACTAATAAAATTAATACTAATAAAATTAACAATAACAAACATCACAAATATTAATAACAACGTTAATAATAATAATAATGATAATAATGATAATAATAATAATAATAATAATAATAATAATAATAATAATAATAACAACAATAACAACAATAATAATAATGATCGGAGGGGAAAAATAACTCTCCCCGCTAGAATGATTGACCCATATTGTAAAGCCTGGTGTGGCAATTCGATTTATCATTCACACATGAACGATCTAAGCAATAAAATTACTTAAAATAGTATCTGACACGATCACTTCTCACGAATATCGTATTCTAAATGGCAACAGACGCCACCTCAGAATATTTTTACTTGTCAGCAATAGAAACTATATATATAAACGTATATATATTTATATATACAGTTATATATATACATACAAACATATATATATTCTATATATATATATATATACATACATATATATATATATTCTATAAATATATATATATCTATATATATATATATATATATATATATATATATATATATATATATATATATATATATATATATATATTAACTACCACAAGCTACCTTCTTTCTATAAATTCTAATATTCGACCATATTCTTATTTTCAGTAACAGATCGCAAACACACACATGCGCACAAAAACACACGTATATATGTTACACACAAAAATCTATACATGTACGTGTATACATATATATATATAACATATATATATACATATATATATATATATATATATTTGTGTATATATTTATATGTATATATATGTATATATATATATATATATATATATATATATATATATATATATATATATATATATATATATATATATATATATACATTTGTGTATATGTGTCTATGCGTATGTGTGAGTATGGGTGTGCATGCGTGAGCACATACATTCCCGTATTTAAAATATACATACATGTACACATACTTGGATGTTGTTTTCTAATTGTATTTCACAAGTACTTCAGATGGACTTAACATGATTCTGGGTGAATAACTTTAACAAAAGTTGTTTGAAAATACTCGCCAAATTTAATACTAAATAAGTTTATTTCAGAGTTAAATACATACATTAACACACACGTCTGCAAGACACACAAAGAATATATATACATATATATATATATATATATATATATATATATATATATATATACGCACACACAGTGAGAGAGAGAGACAGTGAGAGAGATATATAACAGATAAAATAGATAGATGCATAGAAATATGTATATACACGTACATACATATAAATATATATATATATATATATATATATATATATATATATATATATATATATATATATACATATATAAATATATATACATACATGTACATGTATATATATACATATGTATCTGTAAATATATGTCTATGAATATATAAATGTGTACATATCTATATCTATCTATCTATCTCTCTCTCTCTCTCTCTCTCTCTCTATATATATATATATATATATATATATATATATATATATATATATATATATATATATACTTATATATACATATATATATACAAAAATTGCTATAGATATGTATATATATATATATATATATATATATATATATATATACATATATATATATATATATATATATATATATATATATATAAATATATATATGTATATAAATATATATATATATGTATATAAACATATATGTATACTATATACATATCTATAAAAATATTTCTATATATAGATATGCAGATATATATACACACATACATATATATATACGTGTATACATACATACATACATACATATATATATATATATATATATATATATATATATATATATAACGTTACATCGATAAGTATCGGTATTTTACGGTGTGTGTAAATGCTTATTGTTAGATGCATAAGTGTGTGTGTGTGTGTGTGTGTGTGTGTGTGTGTGTGTGTGTGTGTGTGTGCGTAGTCAATAGTGATTAGAGATTATCGATGATTTGTCGCTGGCTGTTGATCGAATACTGCTGTGTTAGGATTAATGTCTGCGAAGATATAAACACACGCACGTGCATAAGTGTATGTATGTGCGTGTGTATGTTTGTCTGTCTGTGAATGTGTTTGTGTGTGTAAGTGTGTATGTGTGTGTGTCAGTGAGCCTTTCTCTGTCTGGACCAACATAAGGAAGAAGTACTCAATATATAATCAAGATTTAAATATAATTGCTACAGTAAAAGAACATCGCAAAATACATGTGTTATACAAATATGTATATTATAGATGGATAGATAGATAGATAGATAGATAGATAGATAGATAGATAGATAGATAGATAGATAGATAGATAGATAGATAGATAGATAGAACAGATCAAATTTTTCAGAATTATTAATCTCAGAGAAACTGTTTTGCCTTTGAACAACAACACCAATAGCGACGACTATAGTAGATGCGGCGGCGGTAATGATGATGCTCATGATGATTTTGATCATCATCATCATCGTGTCGATGTCGATGATTTCCTAATTTCTAGAACGTGTACAACTCCTGAGACTTGCGAGAAATTTTTAACTGGTCATGTCGACCTCGTACTTAATTCATACTTTATCGGACCCGTGAAAATTAATAGCAAACAACGACTTCGGCGCGATTGGAATTGAGATCGTGAGAACGTTATGGAAATACCGCAAATCATTTTTACGTCCGACGTTCAAATTGTTCACTAAGTGAAACCTACCGCAAAAAGAAACTTGCCTGCTGACCGTGTTGTTTTAAATTTCAGACATTTCTGTTACTAGAAGAAGCATTCCAGGTTTCCTCTCTTTAATTCTCCTATCTCACTACCAAGTATACGATGCTTTTTCAAGCCAGCAGACTACGAATCCAGACAGTGATTTTCCTCCGTTATTTGTACAAGAAGAAGGCAGAATCGTTAGCACACCGGGCGAAATGCCTAGCAGTATATCGTCTGTCTTTTCGCTCTGAGTTCAAATTCCGCCGATATCGACTTTATCTTTCATAACTTAAGTACCAGTTG
>NC_142946.1:45199481-45204481 GCF_046866305.1 Octopus bimaculoides
AATATATTTGTCGTTTATTAACAGAACAATTAAATACACTAATTTAAGGAGTGATGTAGCCAATACGATATGCAAAACAGTCTCAGCCATTGGAAACTTCCTTATTTTTTAGGGGGAAATTATACAAACCCTTGCAGCTATTCATAGAGAACCTCCTAAGAGAAAAAAAAACGGAAATAATTTTGAGAAATTAATAATCCTCTCTCAAAATTAATAGGAAGCTGTGTTGAAATTTGTCAGTGATTTGTTATGCTTCTCTGTTCTGAGAACAAATTGACTTTGTCATTCGACATTCCGAAGTCTATAAAATATTTACCAGTGATATAGTGGGGTCGATATACTTGACAGCACTTTGCCTGCCCTTACACTCGTTAGAAATCAAAACTATCAATGTTGGGGACATGCTAAAATCAGTAGAGAACCGAAAGAAAGAACTTGTGGTGTCTGTGTATGCATCTTTCCTGAATGTATTTATGCATAGATCTCTCTTGCACGTACTTGAGTTGTGTGTGTGTGTGTGTGTGTGTGTGTGTGTGTGTGTGTGTGTGTGTGTGTGTGTGTGTGTGTGTCTGTCAGTCTGTACCTTTCTTGCGTGGCCTAGTGCTTAGAGTGTTAAACTCACGATCGTAACATCGCGATTTCGATTCCTAAACAGGATGGTGCGTTGTGTTCTGAAACCAAACACTTCACTTCAAGTTGTTTTAGTTCACTCAGCTGCGAAATGAGTTCCGGCAATAGATGGGGGAGGAGTTAACCCCGGTGACAGACTAGCATCCTGTCCAGGAGGTTGGGGCGTATTCTGCTCATGGTCACTTCTACACCGTGGAAACCGAGTTCTCTAGCCTTATGAGCAGTAGAGCCACTGACAGACATAAACAAATTAATCCTTCATTTCCTGGGTTCGAATATTACCGTGATCGACTTTGACTTTCATTTATCAGGGGTCAATCGAGGAAACGAACGCCAGTCATCTGCCGAGTTGGCTTCACGGATTTTCCCACCCTCCAACCAACACCACTCAAAAAATGACTATTAAAGACCACATTCAGTATTCTATGGTGATAATTATACGAACGTGTTAAGTAGTAGCGCCTGCGTTTATCGACATCATCGCGCCTTCAATATCGATGGCACTTCACTTATGTTAGAAAACAATATTATTGCGTCAGTTTATTAAATAGTGTAGTAGTAGTTAATGTAGAGCTAGGGGTGGCGTGGTGGAGAATGGCTTTAGTCGGAGGAGTTAATGTAGCGTGAATAACGAGGGAACATGAGATTTTCATTCACGTAAGCTACTCCCTTCCATTAGACCATTACGTGTACATCCGTAGTTTATTTAAACACACACACACACACACACACACACACACAGACAAGCACACACTCAATACACTTATGCACACACAATATACATACACGTATATATATGTGTGTGTGTGTGTGTGTATGTATGTATATTATTATATGTGTGGATACATATATCTATGAGTATATATAATATATATATACATAGGTATGAGTATATATATGTATATGTATTTCTATATATATACAGGGGTGGCTGCGTGGTAAGAAGTTTGCTTCCGAACCACATGGTTCCGGGTTCAGTCCCGTTATGTGACGACTTCAGCTAGTGTCTTCTGCTTTAGCCTCGGACTGACCAAAGCCCTGTGAGTGGATTTGGCAGATGGAAACTGAAAGAAGCCCATCGTGTATACATATATATATATGGTTGTGGGGTATGTATGTGTGAGTATATCTTTGTGTGTGTGTTTGTTCCCCAAGTGGTACAAACACATACACATGGTTCGGGTTCAGTCCCATTATGTGACGACTTCAGCTAGTGTCTTCTGCTTTAGCCCCGGACCGACCAAAGCCCTGTGAGAGGATTTGATAAACGGAAACTGAAAGAAGTCCATCGTATATGCATATATACATATGTGTATGTATGTATGTATATATGCTTGTGTGTCTGTGTTTGTCTACCCGCCAACATCGCTTGACAACCGATGCTGGTGTGTTTACGCCCCCCCCCCCCCGAAACTTAGCGGTTCGGCAATAGAGATAAGTGCTAGGCTGACAAAGAATAACTCCTGGCATCGATTTGCTCGACTAAAGGCGGTACTCCAGCATGGCCGCAGTCAAATGACTGAAACAAGTAAAATAATAAAAGAATCTATATATCCATACATACATATATATATATACATATATATATATATATATATATATATATATATATATATATATATATATATATATATATATATATATATATATATATATATATATATATATATATATATACAAGAATAAGGGCAGAGAATCGTCAATTAATAATAGAATTAATAATTAACAATTCTGCCAAGTAGTTCAGTATGAAAAAAACCTTTATCGGTAAAACTAATTTATCATTATAAATATACAGGGATTAGCAATTGAGTTGCTTCTCCAACATTTTCAGTATGACTGCTATTTCTAAATTTTCAGTATGTTGGAGAAGCAACTCAATTGCTAATCCCTGTATATTTATAATTATATATATATATATATATATATATATATATATATATATATATATATATATATATATATATATATATATAAACGCTCACGCGTGCACGTATGGTGTGTATATTGCATGCATCCTGATAGGGACATGGGCAATTAATCACAAAACATGTGATTGTCTCATTTTGAAAAATTCATTCATACATAATGATTTAACTGTAATGAAAAATATGAATTATATTTGCCTATATTGTATGTTTTGATTGCATCCAATTTACGTTTATAAATACATGCAAGTGTTCTGACTGAGCTTAAGTCTATCTATTCGTCTTCATCAGAACAAATACGCTTCTGTATAGGGAGATAGTGCAATTGTTATTAGTAATTGAAAGTTGGTCGGTTGTAGTTCTCTAGTTGTTATCTCTCGAAGACTCTGAAGAAGATAACAGAATAATAACTTTTGCAGGAGAGCAAAGGTCATTGAAAACTGACATACGTTCTAATATATCATTTTATCTAAAATTTCAGCTATGAGCCGGCTTGTCATATAAATAGGATATTTGGAAGAAATCAAATGGCGGGCGTGGTTAGATGAGATTGAATCGTGTGGGAGAGGAAGACGGAGAGGGAGAGAGAGAGAGAGAGAGAGAGAGAGAGAGAGAGAGAGAAAGAGACTGTATGTATGTATGTATGTATGTATGTATGTATGCATGTGTATGAGTGTTTGTGTGTGCTCGTGGCGCAAAAGATGGAGAATGGGAGCGAGAGAGAGAGAGAGAGAGAGAGAGAGAGAGAGAGAGAGAGATGGAGAGAAGAGGGAAGAGGGAAGAAGGAAGAGGGAAGAAGGAAGATGGAATGGCGATTGGGTTGGTTAGGTCTGGCCACTCACTCAAATTCCTTTATCAGTGTCCTCGTGTAATTATTTTTAGCTAAAGACAAATAGACATTTTCGTGACAAGCAATGAAGTGATCGAATGATAGTAGCGACATCGAATTAGATATGGTCAGCTATCGACTCGACTCTGGCAGGGAAGCAAGAAAGAACACCAGAGACTAGTAGTAGTAGTAGTAGTAGTAGTAGTAGTAGTAGTAGTAGTAGTAGTAGTATTGCTGACAGATAGTGAAGTGTCAGCCGCTGTCAATCTGCAATCTAAAACCAGACTACTCTTAAAAGTGACCAAAAGAGGAAAGAAGTAAATGGCAAAAATAAAAATAAAAACATTGTAACATTTTACATTGATGTTTTGTTATATAAGTTACGAAGACGCCTGGCCAAGTGGTTAAAGGTGTTGTGCTCGCGATAGCAAGATTGTGATTTCGATTCCCGGACCAGACCGGGCGGTGCCTTGTGTTATTGATCAAAAACGCTTCAGTCCATTCAGCTGCAAATGAGTAACATTACCACGGACTGGCGTCTCGTTCAAGGAGTAAATGATTTGATCCTGGTCATTTATAAGCAATGGAAATTGGGCACTCGGCCTTGTGAGTCTCAGGACTGAAGACAGCAATGCCCTGATACCAGTTCTTCTCCTTGGAGGCGGAGAATTCCTTCATTGAAGTTCCCGCTTCCTCTTTGTTGATAAAGCGTTGCGAGTGCAGGAATTGAACCATGGATTAGAACATGTAATAATCCGGGCAGGATATCTTTCAGGCATTCCTAAAGCGTATAAGCAGTGATTAAGCAAAGGCCAGCTTTCAGGACCTGTCGCCAAACACAAGATGATACTCTGCTTTTAGTAGGTTTATGCAGCATCGATGCCAACCTGTACTCCGAAATGCTGGAGTGATATCGTGTGGCAAAAATACCCGACATTGGTTAACAGAAAGCCAACTCTTCTCTAGCAAGACAACACGAGACTTCATGCCTCTCGATCGACCAGGGAAAAACTCCAGGAACCTGCGGGAATCGAACTGATACCACACCAAGCACATAGTCCGGACCTAGCCTCCTCGGGTTATTACTTGTTCGCATTCATAGCTCCCTTCCTGCATTTGTGATGCGTCATCAATCAAGACGAAATGGAAGCTTCAGCGAAGGAGTTCTTCACCTCGAAGAACAAGAACTGGTGTCAGCGTGGAATAAAAGAACTGGAAGAAAGATGGCTTCAGATGGTGCAACATGATGGCCACTACTGTGAATGCTAGCCGGCTTTTGTTGTAAAATTGACGAACAAAACAAATTACTGATAAAAATATTGCAAAACTTTCGACTCAACACAATATTTTTAAAGTTATTTTTCCTATGTAAAATATTGTTTTCTAAAAAAAAACATAAATTCTTCTCGGTTTTCGCCATGAAATATTGCTTTATTATTTAAATTATAACAAGGTTTTACCACATAAAATATAGCTTTGATAATATAAAGTATAAAAGACTTTCGCTGTGTCAGGCACAATTTTAATATATATGTTATTTATTACAGAGGTTGTTTTACGTTTCATTACGTGTGATATCGTTTTCTAATATAAAATTAATAAATTATTGCATT
>NC_142946.1:45206981-45216981 GCF_046866305.1 Octopus bimaculoides
AAATAATGACATAGAAACGGCCTGATCGATACTAATTGTGAAACAAAATATCGATGAAACACGACATAACGATGTTGAAAATACCAAAATATACAACATTGAATCTATGCCAAGCATATAAAAACACAAAATGGCCGACCTGAACGAATGATAGCAATAAGCTGATCCACCATACCCAAATACATATATATAGATACATACTCACATATATACATACATATATATATGTATGCATTTATGTATGTATGTATGTATGTATGTATGTATGTATGTATGTATGTATGTATGTATGTATGTATGTATGTATGAAGACATACAAATAACCATAATCAGGAGCTAAATAGAAGCATCGAGTTGTCTATACAAGAGTAGACATTATACTTATGATCAATCATAAGTGACTATTAGACCGATGTTTCCAGTCTGTGCAATCAACAGACCCATCGACAAACCATGAAAAGAAAATTGTAAACAATGATTTTATTGTGTATGCGCCCACACGTGCACACACACACACACACACACGTGCCTACACATTTTCACACACATGCACATGCATACACACATACCTATACTTCTATACACACGTGTACATATATATACATATGTATATATATATATATATATATATATGTATACACAGATGTATATATAGTGGCTCACTTCAACAAGTAGAATCAACATACACACATACAGACACAGAGACACACACACACACACGCCCACACGTATGCATATATATATAAATATACATGTATATATGTATGCCTGTATTTATGTACAGCATTTTATGTACTTATAACTGTATTAATATATATATATATATATATATATATATATATATATATATATATATATATATATATGTATGTATTATGTATGTATGTATGTATATATGTATATATGTATATGAGATAAAAAAATGAGTTGAGTATATGAAACGAAAGAGTATATGAGATGCAGTGTATAAAAATAGCATTATGGGGGGGAATTATATTTAAAATTGCACTGCTAACTTTGTGAGGGAGTAGAAATTTGCGCTTCAAAGCCGCTACAGGATAAACATGAAAATGGCAGAACAGCTTCTAAATGATTTAACCTTGCAACACTAATTCTGGGATTAGGTCACAGTTAGAGTACAATTAAGGAAATTTAAGACAAAAAAGAAACAACCTAAGACGCCGTTTGAAAATTATGTCTAACTTTACTTGACCTATCGAATCTTGTTTGTTTGCATGTATATACATATAAATATATATATATATGCGTTTGCGTGTGGGTTTTGGGTTTCTTTTTTGCTGTCAGATGATTATGAGAGAAAAACATTATGTCTTCATCTTACTTTTATCCCCCAAATTATATATTAGGCTTTTGCAAGATATATTTGAGGTGATACGATGTGAGACTGTGTTTGGAAACGAGACGATTACAGCGTAGAAGACACATAGTAGCCATTCGAAAACATACAAAAACTGGAAACTGTTTACTTCACTCAATTATTTATTGTTCTGGTGTCAGAATTTTCATCACAATAACTGCAACCTGTTCGATAAATCGACTCCACTTCTCTTATATATATATATATATATATATATATATATATATATATATATATATAATAGATAGATAGATAGTTAGATAGATAGACAGATAGATAGACAGATATATACATAGATACATACATACGTATGTATGTATGTATGTATATATATATACATATATATATATATATATATATATATATATATATATATATATATATATATATATATATATATATATATATATATATACATACATATATATGTATATATATATATATACACACACGCATTTATATATCATTTAAAATTCGCAATTACAAAAGAGCTACTAGTAGTTTCATGCTTTAAAATACATTAAATTGTCAGATTTATATAACATCCCAAGAACCTATATTCCAGGCTCAGCTGATGACGTACCTTAAAGCATGAAATAACTAATACCTCTTTTATTATTGTATATTTATTACATCATATTATATCGCATTCGATAGAGACCTTTTTGTTGGTCTTACATATAATGTAACGGTAAACTATATATATATGTAAGTATACAATGCTATAATAGGGATCACAAATTTTGTTAAATACAGCTACTTAGGGTTTCCTGGTCTGGATAATAATTCATTTCGACATTTTTCAAGCTGAAGACAGGACTGTTTATCAGTTGTCTTTTGAGCAGATAACCTTGAAACAAGAGACGCTGTTAAGAAAGAAGTCAAGAAGAAAAACACGAAGGAGATAATCAGCATTACAACAATTCGATGTCAAGCAGATATAAGCAAGGTGGTAATGGTTTATTAAGTGTTCGGTTGTCTACTTTTGAAATTCGGTAACATGTATTTATTGAAATATGGGCAATCAGAAAATATCTCGTTCCTGGAATTTATGTCATCGTTGGAGATTCTCGATTTCTTGAACAGATATTTTTTTTTTCGTTTTTTTTTTTCTTTTTGGTGTATCAAGTGCCATGATCAACCAGTTCAGTTACTGAACCAGTGCAATCTTCTGTAATCGTCACATACTCAGGTGAGACGTTCAGAAAGCGAAAGACGAATGTTACTCATTGGTCGGTGCATAAATGTCCCCATCATTATCGTAATCATCCTCATTATCATCGTCATCATCATCATCATTATCATCATCGTCATCGCTGTCATCATTATCATCATCATCATCACTATCATTATCATCAACACCATCGCCATCCACAAACGAGATTTTTTCCGTGTGTCCGCACACCGAAAAATACATCTTGTCGGGATTTAAATTTCCGACCCATTAGTCATTGAAACATTCAAAACTATGCAAACCTTGTTTTAAGCATGTATTGTTTGGTGTTAAAAATCCTCGTTGCACCTATTACCACCTGCTCGTTGACACGTTTCCGTTGCAGTGTTAGACAATGTCTGAAAATTAGCGGGATGTTCTTAGCTGATATATTTCTTGTTTGTACACATCGAGAATAACAAAAAGAAGATAAATCATTTAATGTAAATTGGCAACAATGCCGTAAAGTCTGTGTAGTAAATGTCATTAAGACATTATATAAAGAGAAAAATCGACGCCATTTGCGCAAAGACTTCAAGGAAAATATGAAACGGAATGAATGTAATAAAGCACTCAAAGTCTTCAGAAAGAACAAACAAACTTGGAACTGAGAAAGAAATATTATTAATTCTTGGTGTTTAACCCCCAGTAGAATTGGAGGTGAAGTGAAGGAACACTAAAAAATAATATATATTGATACGGCAGACCCAGACGTTGAAGTATTATAGCTTTGTAAATTATAAATAAGTTTGTAATTAGAATTAGTGAAAAGGGTAAGAAAAATAAAGAAAAAAATGTTTGAAAGATCTTTGGTGGAAGCAACAGAATAGTAAAGGTAAGAAATAGCATGATTTTAAGAATTCTAAGCCGAAGAAACAACAGGATAATTATCTGGAAAAAGAAAAGCTTCATATATATATAAAAGAGACAGGCATTGATTAATCCAGGGAGGTAACCTCAAGTTATAATAGGAAACAAAGAGAAAAAAAGAGAGAAGCTAATCTTATATACCTATCATTATCGATAGAGAAGAACTCGTAGAATTGAAGAACGATTCCCAAGAGATCGTTGTCAAGGCGATGAGAAACGAGAGAGGAGGAGTAGGGACGGAGAGAGGGCGACACTGAGGGGAGGTGTGTAGACAAAAAAAAAATTTGCTCGATGTATCATTAGGTTTCATTGGAAACCAGCAAAATGGTGTGACGCGGTGAAGAATGCGGAGTGTGTGTATAACAAATAAAAGGGAAAGAAAAAAGTGGGGTTCCACGATAATTTGACGAAGGATGAACTGCAAGATTCCTCAAGGAGGAATAGAGATCCCTAAGGTTGATAGCAACAACAACGATTATTACCAATATTATTATCATTATTGTTGTTGTTATTGCTGGTGGTGTCGGTGGCATTACATATTTATGAAGTTCAAAAGAATAACAATAGCTAGGAAAAAAGAAGTATATAATTCATTGCAGCAGCAGTAGAAGTAGTAGTAGTAGTAGTAGTAGTAGTAGTAGTAGTAGTAGTAGTAGTAGTAGTAGTAGTAGCAGCAGCAGTAGTTGTAGTAGTAGTAGTAGTAGTAGTAGTAGTAGTAGTAGCAGCAGCAGTAGTTGTAGTAGTAGTAGTAGTAGTAGTAGTAGTAGTAGTAGTAGCAGCAGCAGTAGTTGTAGTAGTAATAGTTGTTGTAGTAGCAGTAGTGGTAGTAGCAGCAGCAGCAGCAGCAGGAGCAGTAGCAGCAGCAGCAGCAGTAGTAGTAGTAGTAGTAGTAGTAGTAGTAGTAGTAGTAGTAGTAGTGGCAGTAGTAGTAGTAGTTGTTGTAGTAGTAGTAGTAGTAGTAGTAGTAGTAGTAATAGTTGTGGCGTTGGTAGTGATAGTGGCGGTCGTGGCTGTCGTGGTCATCGTCGTACAGGAGGCAGATGCTGCTGATGTTAACGATGATGATGATGCAAAAGAGTAAGGTGCCGGGTTGTGGGGGCAGGGTGTCGTTCGATGATAACGGCGCCTCTGTTGCGGCAGCAGCAGCAGCTGCAGAAGACAAGAAACGCCAGTTGCATTCGAAGACTTGGCAGATTGCGGAACCGTGAAAATTGTTGTCTCCTGTGAAATAACTCCACAGCAGAGAAACCGAATAGTTTCAAACATCTAAAGCACCATGGAGGATATTTGGCAGCCAGACAGACTTCTAAGGGAATACGATCAGTGGGCTGCGTGGTTAAAGGTGCCGCCGTTGCAGTCAAAACCTTCTGCGTTCGATACCAGAGTGTGCTGGCGCTTCGGACATGTGTACATTGGGCTGCGTGGCTAAAGGTGCCAGTGTTGCAGTCAAAACCTTCTGCGTTCGATACCAAGGTGTGGTGGCGCTTCAGACATGTGTGCAGAGCTTTCTGCATAGAATTTCGTTGACAAAAAACAATAGAGGAAGGGGCGGGGAGGAGAAGGAGGAGGAGGAGGAGGAGATAGCTTTGTTGCATGGTAACTGCTCTGTATATTCATCGTAAGCTTGATCCTAATGCACCATCAACAAGAACAACAGGAAGAACAATAACAGCAACACGTGACGTCCATTGCAGCGACGAGTCCATTGTTACGCATGTCTGCAGCAGGTTGCCTTGAACAATGAATTTGCCGACGGTAGCGTGGGTGGCGGCGGCGGCGGTGGCGGCGCCGGCGGCGATGGTGGCGGTGACGGATGGTGGCTCTGTTGGGGGTGAGGCTGAAGATGATGCCGATGTTAGTTGCGGTGGTAAAGACGGTGGTACTGGTGGTGGTGGTGATGTTGGTGGTGGTGCTGGTGGTGGTGATGGTGGTGGTGGTGGTGGCGATGGTGGTGTTGATGCTGATAGTTTTGGTGGGGTGGTCATCGTGTCAGTTTGGAACATAATGACAACGATAATGATGGCGGCGATACTGATGATGATGATGATGACGATGATGATGATGTGGACGGTGCTGATGGAGGCGATGATGGCGATGCCGAAGGCGAAGGTAGAGGGGAGGGGAGCTTTGTCGGTTGATAACAAAGTCGGTGGTCGTATAAAAGTTTTGTTTGTTTTTTTTTTTGCTGTCAGTAAATGATCGAAGATGGCGGACTAGGGCGGTGAGGATGGTTTCGGGTGATATGGTGATGGTGGTAGAGGGATACGGGCGGGTGGAGGGTCATACATTATGGAGGTTGTCGTTTTGGCGGCGTGGTGGTCTTTCTTGTAGTAGTAGTAGTAGTAGTAGTAGTAGTAGTAGTAGTAACAGCTGCAGCAGCAGCGGCAGTGGTAGTGGTAGTAGTGGCAGTAAAAGCAGCAGCAGCAGTAGGAGGAGGAGGAGGAGGAGGAGAGGGAGCTGCAGCAGAAGCAGTAGTAGTAGTAGTAGTAGTAGTAGTAGTAGTAGTAGTAGTAGTAATAGTCGTAATGGCAGCAGCAGCAGGAGTGGTAGTAATAGTTGCAGTAGTAGCAGTAGTAGCAGTAGTAGCAGTAGTAGCAGCGGCAGTAGCAGCAGCAGCAGCAGTAGCAGCAGTAGTAGTAGTAGTCGTAGTAGTAGTACTTTTTTGGAGATAGTATGTATTGCTACGTCTTTAAATGGAGATGGCAGTGGTTATGGTGGTGGAGGTGTGGTGTTGGTGGTAGTAGTGGTGCTAACGATGATATAGTAGAGGTGGATGTTGGGGGGGTGTAATGTTTGTGGCGGTAGTGATGACGGTGGTGGTGGTGGTGGTGGTGGTGGTGGTGGTGGTGGTGGTGGTTTTGGTGGTAGTGGTGGTGGTGGTGGTGGTGGTGGTGGAGGTAATCATATAATGCGTTGGCGATGTGACGCGATGGTTGTGATGGTACAGTTGCTCGTGGTGTTGGTGGTGGCGTCGCGGTGGTGGTAGTGGTGGTGTTGATGGTAATGGTGGTGGTGGTGTTGGTGGTAGTGGTGTTGGTGGTGTTGGTGGTAGTGGTGGTGGTGGTATTGGTGTTAGCTACGGTATATAAATCCTGCCAGTGTTATGGTGCGCGCGGTGGTAAATGTGATGCTGTCGGTGGTGCCATGTTGTTGCTCTTTTGATGTTTCTGTCGTTGTTGTTGTTGTTGTTGTTGTTACTATTGGTGGTGGGGGTGGGGGTTATGGTGGGGTGGGGGTTATGGTGGGGCTGGGGGTGATACTAAATAATGGTTGCACACCAGCAACCATTATTTAGGACATTCTGATGATAACGATGATGATGATGATGATGATGATGATGATGATGACGACGACGACGAAAGGGACAACAGCGATGACGGTTGTGGTACAGATGCCGGTGGTGGTTTTGGTGGAGGTCGTGGTTGTCGTCATCGTCGTCGTCGTCGTCGTCGTCGTCGTCGTCGTCGTCGTCGTCGTCGTCGTCGTCGTCGTCGTCGTCGTATTGACGATGAAGATAAAAAAAGGAAGGATATATTGGTTGCGTAGGGCTTATTAGTTGTTCTAGTTGTTGTGACCTATTGCTGTCAAAATAAAAAGAAAAATTAAAAAAACTCCAAGCTGACAACAACAATAAACCCCCACCCCCACCCCCACCCATGCAACCCTCACACACACTCATACACACATGCGCAACATATTTTCTTGAAAAAGGAAAAACGTAAAGCAAAAATACAAAAACAATCTCCGAGCTTCGTCATTGAGTTTTTTATATTGAGATGGTCATTGATTAAATGATCGGGCCGTTTAGTCAGCAGAAGTTTTCGAGGGGGAGAGGGGAGGAGTGTGATGATGTCATAGACGAACACAACCAATCAGAAAACAGACTGAATAACATGACGCATCCATTTTAACAACACAAAACGCATATACACATACACGCAAAAACTATTATGAACAAATATAATAAAATTGCTAAATATTTAATCATATACATATATATGCATATATGCAATTATTATTCGAAAATAAATATAAAAAAAATAGCCCCAGCTTATTTCAATATGTCCAATATTGAATAAGTGTCTCTTATGTCATAATAGTAATGTATTGTATAAATATATGAAAATATGGAAGGACAGAAGAAAGGAAAACGAAGATAAAGACATAGAAAGCAAGGGTTGGGTAAAGAGAGAGAGAGAATGTGTGTTGCTGCTTTAATAACGTCCAGTTTTTTTGTTGACCCTTCTACTGACATAGAAATAGTACGACAAACGCATTGAATAGCATTTGTTTGTTTCGAGCAGTTATGGCAGTTTACTTGTTGGACGTAGACGTTGAACAAACATATATAATATTTATCTATTCTTTGCACGTACATATTTATAGGACAAAAGGTCGACATTTTCCATTCTCTCTTTTTGCGTCGGTTTATCATCATCATCATCATCATCATCATCATCGTCATCATCGTCATTATTATTATTATTATTATTATTATTATTATTATTATTTTTATTATTATTGATGCGAAGTTGTGTGCAGAAAGAGCTCGACAGCATGTCTCCATTTTCAACATCTGGTTTATTGCATCTAAATGGCTAAAAATGACAGTGCATATTGAAGAGACATCATTTCTTTTTTTTTTTTTTTTTTACCTTCTTTAGAGGGCAATATGTTTCTGCTAATGGTTGTTCCAAAGAATGAAAAGAAACGAATTTAAGTGAAGTCCTGGTGCAATTGCATTTGGAGCGATTTTAGAATTGAAATTAAAACAAAACTGCTCACAGTCACCTTTGCGCTCTGTTCTTTTTTTTTTCCTTGCCTTTTATACTATTAGAAATTTTTTTTTTTTCACCCTTTATTTTATATTCTCTCTTAATAAATGCAAGTTCTTTTGAATACAGAAATACACAAATATTAGTCTAGAACAGCTTATTCAACGTGAGAGCCTGGCGTGCGTGCGTATACATTATTTAAATAAATGGCTTTATCGCACATCACAATATCAAAATCGCAATTGTTTGGCAACAACACTAAAAATTAATGAAATACAAAAATATTTTTAAATAAAAATTTACTTATGCTTTGAATGAAAATGCACTTTAAGACCTAACATTGGTTCTAATTCGATTCGTAATTCTTCGATTTACATCACAGATTACAATACACATAGTTACACACAGAGTGTGCGTGTTTGTGTGCGCGCGTGCGTAGAACTCTGTGAATTTGCAGACTTCATACAATAAATTTCTGATGTGGAATTTTTATGAATCATAACCAGACGAGTAAAATATTTACTGCGCAAAATAAATAACAAAAACTACATTTTCTTCTTTTTGTTTTTTGTTTTTGGTTTTTTTTTTTTTGTAAATGTTGAATATTTATTTTTGATCAGTGTATTGATTTTTAATGAAGGAAAAATTACGCTATTTAATAAAATAAATAATTTCTGTATTTTAATTAGACAGACAAACCTCCACACTCGCAACAGTTTTGTAAGAGAACCGAATTTATAATAATTGCGTTGCTAAAACAAATATATGATTGAGATTTTTGTGTCCTGTTTTCTGTTTTGGATTTCAGACGCAGTTTTTACTTGCCAAAAACATGGCGGCAGGAAATGAAGAACAGTAGAATGCCTACTACGAAACAAGAAAAGACGAAAGAAATATTCATTGGTAGCACAAAGATTGTTGGGGAAAGGATAGAGTTAAATATGTACTCGTTAATGATGTTGCTTGCATTAAGAGAAGGATGGGTTTTGCATGTTCAACTTAAATAAAACAAATAGAATAAAAATAACTGGTTCCTGAAAGCATAATATGTTGTACTCAATACAGAATAAACCAGCGTGAGTTAGATTATATAATTATGGAAGCTGGAATTAACAGAAGACACCGGTGTCTTGTCGCACTGCCTGACCTTGATAACAATGTCTTTGCATAAGAAATATTTAACTGCTCTCCACTTTGTGTAGAAATATTAAGAGGCGCAGGAGTAGCTGTGTGGTAAGTAGCTTGCTTACCAACCACATGGTTCTGGGTTCAGTCCCACTGCGTGGCACCTTGGGTAAGTGTCTTCTACTATAGCCTCGGGCCGACCAAAGCCTTGTGAGTGGATTTGGTAGACGGAAACTGAAAGAAGCCTGTCGTATATATGTGTGTATATGTTTGTGTGTCTGTGTTTGTCCCCCCCCCCAACAACACTTGACAACCGATGCTGGTGTGTTTAGGTCCCCGTATCTTAACGGATCGGCAAAAGAGACCGATAGAATAAGTACTAGGCACCCAAAGAATAAGTCCTAGGGTCGATTTGCTCGACTAAAGGCGGTGCTCCAGAATGTCCGCAGTCAAATGACTGAAACATGTAAAAGAGTAAAAGAGTAAAGAGTTCGAAACCAGAGAAGTTTCATCTCTATTCTGGTGTATTCGTAAGTATTAGGCATTCATGTACAACAATTGATGTATCAGTTGTTGCTGTTGTTATTTAACTCCAGCGCAGTTCTATGTCAGAAGATCTGTGATCAAAGGAGTCCTATG
>NC_142946.1:45226981-45236981 GCF_046866305.1 Octopus bimaculoides
TCATATTATTATTATCATTATTATTATTATTATTATTATTATTATTATTATTATTATTATTATTACTATTATTTTATTTTTATCATTATTATTATTATTATTGCTGCTGTTGGTGCCGTTGTTGTTGTTATTGTTGTCGTTGATGTTTTGTCAATGTGGCTTTTTATTTTTTTTATTTTTGTTGTAACAAGTCATTGATTTTGACTACAAAACAATTCTTACATGTAGTATTATACTGAAAATTCCTTCAGCGTTTAAAGAATATAAACATCATCTAATATTGTTGGGTTTATGTTTCGTTTTATTTTTTATGATTCCTGCTTTCTTTCCTACAGTGATCAGTTCCAAAAACATCCCTTCCAATCGATGTATTATTATTGAGAAGAACGAGGTTTAAAAAAACGGAAAATTGACTCCTGTAAAAGGCTGTGTAGAATTTACAACCGAAACTGGTTGTTATCAAATTGTCAGACTAATCTTAATAACCGAACAGAATACCAGAAATAAAATAATTGGTATAAATACACCAGGTGTCCCAGCTGTAAATTACAGCTTTAACATATAATAAACTGGAAGGTGGAAGAATTGAAGAACTGAAACCAGCGATTCTTAGCATTTTTTTACTTCAAGCTACAAGTGAAATGGAATAGAAAAATTCTGACGGATTACATATAAAAATTTTCAAAAAAGAAGCAATTTTTAAAGTTAAAAATTTAGAAAACCTACTAAAGTATTACGTGGTTTGCCTTATTTATTATGGAGGTGTACAACAAAATCACTTGTAAAACTTTTGCAAGGCATTCCAGTGGACAGTTTTTTTTAATCTAGGAACCCACATGTATCTCACCCTTGCCATACAGCTTAAAATCATCCACCAAGATGTGTTTTTTTCCCTTGAACTGATATCCCGCGTTCATTTTCATCAACACCAAGGCCAAAGAGATTATGCAAAGTACGGAAAGTAACAGAGATAAGCAATCTCCTAGAAAAATCCATCTTTTGATGTCCATAAGGTCCAATTCTTGTCCGTACAATCTCAGCTCAGTTTTCCAACCCACCATACCTCTCTTCGGAAAATATGTTACCTTCTTTGCAATTCGAAACATGTTTAAGCACTCAATGATCCACAAATATGAAATCATATTGTAAGTTTTACGGTAATCAACCCAGAAGTGAGGGCCTTGTGTTATTTGTTGCATCATTTTCTTCTTTCTAATCTTACCGAGATCATCTTATCTTTCGATAATAAAATACCAGTGAAATACTAGGGTCGGTGATATCGACAAAAATATCTTCTCAAAATAATGACCTTCTGAGTATTACTGTTGTTGTTGTTGTTTTTGTTGTTGTTGTTCTTGTTCTTGTCGTCGTCGTCGTCGTTAAACAGATGTGGACTGTCTGACTGACTAGGTGTGGAATCGAACAAAGCGTCTTTTGGCATTTAGTTACGACCCTTAATCTTCTCAGATTAAATTCCACCGAGACTTAATTTGCCTTGTTATTATCTCTTTGGAAATCGGTACAATAAGTAGGAGAGAATATTGCTAAACTATTTAGGAAAGTTTAACATTTGAGAAAACTAATTCATTGAACCGTACTGATATCGATTTAATCGATTATAGACCTCCTCTTCCTGTTAAGTGTCTTTGTATCTATATAATATATCGATATTCTAATCAAAATGGCGACGATTCTGTTAAGGACATCGTTAGGGAAGAATGAATGATTGATAACGATCCATCGAGGGACCGTCTATGTGGTCTCTTGATTTGCAAACATAGTAGAGAAGTTTCCTTCGGATTATAACCTTCTGTCGCGAAAGAAACGGGACATTTTCTATACTGAAGTCCAGTATACAACGGCCATGGGATGTTTCATGTAAGGAATGGCGTTCTTCGGCGGTCTATTCATTCGGGGCACATACAAAAATTATGGTTGTAGACGTGACTAAGAGAGAAGGAATGGTTGTATGTTGAATGGTTACAGGTATATGATTATGGAAGGCAATGGAGAAGATAGATTTGTTTATACATGTGTGGGTTATAATTAAAAGAGCAAGGGGTTAACAAATAATTCATTCGTAAATGAATTAATTAGAAACATAATGTATAAAACAACGAAGAAGGAAAGAAAGAAAGAAAGAAAGAAAGAAACGAATGGAGGCACGAAAATATGAATATGGGAATTTTGACAAAATGGCTAGATGTGGATTTTAAAATATCTATTCTTCCGTCCATCCACTCTTGCTGTTAACTATCCCCCACCACTGTTCGAAAACTGGTGTTGGTTTGTTTATATTCCCACAATTTAGCTTTTCGGTAAAAAAAAAACAAAAACAAGATAGACGTGATAAATACAAGAAGTCCCAGACTTTAGAAATATAAGTGCTGTAGTAGATAGGTTAAAACAAAATTTTAGAAGACGGTGCTCCAGCATGGCCGCAGTCAAATGACTGAAACAAGCAAAAGAATAAAATACTATCAATGCGCAAATATAGAGTAAAGCAACTTACCTTCCCAAGTGATGCTGACTCATAAAACCGGTTTCCTGGTTTCATGGCGTATAAATTCGCCAACTGGATGGGACGCCAGTCTATCGCAACGTTACACATTTTTGCCAGCTGAGTGGATGGGAGCAACGTAAAATGAAGTGTTTTGCTCGAGAACACAATGTATTGCCGGTTCAGGAATCGAAACCACAATCTTACGATCGTGAGTCCAACACTCAAGCCAGTAAGCCATGCGCCTTCACAGAGAAGTGTAGGATTGACCTGAAGAGACTCCCTGGTCTCCAACCTACACAACCTATCAAATAACGTCACCTTGGAAATTTTTCCGAGGGACTTCATTTCTGTCGCTTGTATTTGCAATCTTATTCTTTCGGTTTTGATCTAACTTTCATGGATATAGATGACGAATAGCATGGAAACCGAAATAAAGATAGCAAGTTTGGATTTTATACTAACCCCTCCAATTCTGCAACAATCAAATATGTGAAATAATGAATAAATAGAGATATGAAGGTATGAATTCGTGTGGGGAAAACCACGTGGAAAGTTTGTCATATTTGACGATAAATAAAGATATGAATTTATTAATGAATGATTGGAAAATAGAAATTAAAAATTAAAAATTAATGCGCGGATATATGCTAATATACGTAAATTTTTTAAATAAATAGAAATATTAATAAATATAGAATAAACAGATCGATTCATGTTTGTTATTTAAGAATATTTTTTTATTAATCCTCATCTTTCTCTCCATCAGATATAACTCCTAAAAGTTCGCTTTTCCTAACTCCTCTTTGAAAAATTCTGTATAAGAAAGAAGGGAAATATATTTACATATCTACATATGAACACACGCTGCATTAATGCATTCAGTTGCAATATTTTCTCGTTCCATAAATAAAGAGATTAAAAATAATAATATGATATATGATATGATATATATATATATATATATATATATATATATATATATATATATATATATATATATATATATATATATATATATATATATATATGTATATATATATATATATATATATATATATATATATATATATATATATATATATATATATGTATATATATATATATATATATAAATTGGTTATATGTAATATACTTCTATGCATATGTATGCATATGATATATACACACAAACACATACATTCACACACACACCCACATATACACACATATATATATATATATATACAAACACATATGCCGTCTGATAAACTCTTGCCGTCCGCCACCTTTTCCCATTTACCTGTTAACTTCTCTCTAGTAGTTCATCCAGGCTGTGGTCGTTTCTCTCTCCTCCTCCCCACACTCTCTCCCCAACTCTCTCTCTCTCTCTCTCTCTCTCTCTCTCTCTTTCTCTGATAGTCTCTATCTTACTCTCACTCTCACTCCCACTTTGTCCTACCACCAGATTTGCCCAACTTCTCCGTCTCACACCCCATTCTTTCGCTAATACAAATTTCTATCTTCACTGATATCACTTGCTTCCTTTAATCGTAAAATGACATATTTGCTTCTTTTTTCATCCTGTGTTTCCTTCTCTTCTCATAGTAATGGCCGTTTGTTTTCCTTTCTTCCAATTTGTAAAGGAGACTCAAGACTACATACTATTTTTCCGCCATACGTTGCTTTCCTATTTCATTACCCACGTTCTAATCTAATCCAGTACCCATTTCGTTTTTGCATATTCCCTTCCTAAATTTATAACTATAATCTCATATGTTTCTCATATTTTAATAGTTTACACCGTATTTCCATCGGAATCGCCTCTAATGGGTGATGGTAATCATTGGAATGAACAATATTATATTAGGTGTCGATATTGTTATGATTTACAATCGGCAACTGATGAAGGAATCATATTTATGCCCGTCCACTCGCACTGTATCTTTCAGTTTCCGACTACTAAATCCACTCACAAGGCTAGGGTCGGCCCGAGGCTATAGTAGAAGACACTTGCACAAGGTGCCACGCAGTGGGGCTGAACCCGGAACCATGTGGTTTGTAAGCAAGCTACTTACCACACAGCCACTCCTATATATATATATATATATATATATATATATATATATATATATATACACATAAGCTGGGCTTCTATATGACCTTATCAAGATTCTCTTATTCCATGTAGGAACAGAAATTTCGAACTAAGAGCTTTCACAAATTCTTTTCTCCCTAATTACATTTCACGCCATTGTGAATTCGCCATCTATTAAATATATGTGCATACGTATATATTTACTTGTGTACGCTCACATATATGTGTACGTAAATATATGCGTGTATATGCGTGCGTGTATGAGTGGGTGTTTGTGTGTGTGTTTGTGTATGTGTGAGTGTGTTTGTGTATGGGTGGAGCATTTTATTAAAGTTGAAGTAAAGTGTGTCCCGCGACTCGAGATTCACGCTATTGTAGTGTTCAGACGAAATATATATAATTTTCGTAGTTTTCAACTAATTCCACGCACAAAGTATTGATTAAATGGAGGTTATAAAAGAAAGCCTGAGAGAGAGAGAGAGAGGGGGGAGAGACAGACTGACAGACGGACAAACAGAGGAGCAGACAAACAGACAGACTGATAGGTAGATAGATAAATAGAAAGATAGATAGATAGATAGATAGATAGATAGATAGATAGATATAGAGACACACACACACACACACACACACACACACACACACACACACACACACACATATATATATATATATATATATATATATATATATATATATATATATATATATATATATACGCACAAAGGAAGCAAAAGAGAAAGAACCAAAGAAAGAACTAAAGAAAGAAAAAAAGGAAAGAAATAAACAAACAAAGAGAGAGAAAGAAAGAATGAGAAAAAGAAATAAATGATAAATATCGAAAGGTAATCATAAATGTAAGTATGAGATGGCGTCTTTTAAAAACACTGATAATAAAAAACGTTGCGACTTCATCAACTTATGTAATCACATTAGTGTATATACATCTGGCTATAAGTATCATCATCCCCCTTAGAATAATAATAATAATAATAATAATAATAATAATAATAATAATAATAATAATAATAATAATAATAATAATAATAATAATAATAATGATGATAATAATATGCCATCATATAACAATGTATAACGTAATTATTCTTCTAATATGATGTTAACACAAAAAAAACTATTTCTTTCGTTTTTGCATATATTATTACGAAACTAGTATTCATAATTTGGATATCCTGCATAATAATTATATTTTCTATATTCTAATATTATTTTCCAATATGTAGCGATGATGACATCGATGTGTTCTATATAGGTCACTGCACACATACCTGTTTCCTATGCAATACTGAGAATATTGATATTAGTGAATGCTGTTTAATAATTTCATATCAATTATGAAGAAAATTTCATGTTATTAGTGTTTTAAAAGAATATATATGAATTGGCTGTGTCCTTTAGAATTTTGGTTAGTACGTATGTGGTCTTTGGAAGCTCAACTAAAAGTTCTTCAAGGCGGTGCTCAGCATGGCCGCTATTTAGTAATGCATGACATCGTTTTTTCTATACTCTCGAGTTATTCAATCTCAACTGTGAACTTCCAGCCCTTTCCCAAGAGGAAAATGCAGCTCAAAGGTCATCGTTTTAACGCCGTTGTTGAGATCCAGAACGAATTGCAGAAGGTTCTCGACTCGCTTACGGAAAGCGATATCCAGGTCGCATTCCAAAACTGGCAGGAACGCTGGGACCGGTGTATTGCTGTGCAAGGTAACTATTTCAAAGGAGGTATTAGAACTTAGGTAAATAAGGTATTTTTTTTATTAAACATAGCTAGTCCGGGAACCTTTTGATACCATCTCGTATATATATATATATATATATATATATATATATATATATATATATATATATATATATATATATATTTTGTTGTACTTGGGGGTGGTCATATTGCCAGTTTAGCCAATAAAAACACACGCACTGTATATTTGGTGTTAATTTGCTTCAGCTTTATATTACATTAATCTTCATATATATATATATATATATATATATATATATATATATATATATATATATATATATATATACATATATATACAGAGGAGACAGAGGGGAGAGACAAAGAGAAAGAGAGAGAGGGATAGGAGTTAAATAGGCATATTAATACAAAACAGCAATATATATCTATAACTATCTATCTATATATATATATATATATATATATATATATATATATATATATGCATGGTTATATACCTATATACGAGAAATATATATATATGTTTATAAATACAAATACTTGCAGACGCACGCACACACACACACACACACACACACATACATGCATACATACATACATACATACATACATGCATACATACATACAAACATATAGACTTATAAATATAGACTATGTGTAGACCGATGTATATTTATACCTCTTTAAACATACACACATACACGCACATGCCTGTGTACGTGTGTGCGTGTGTACGTATGTATGTATGTGTATATGTATCAGTGTACATATAATCATAGATATGTTACATACGCACATACACAAACAAGACAACAGGCAACAGCAATAAAAATGTGCTGATGGAAGGTTAACATAAAACGCCTTCGTTATATCTCCTATAGAATTTAGCATTATTATTATTATCACCATCATCATCATTGTCACTATTATTATTATTATTATTATTATTATTATTATTATTATTATTATTATTATTATTATCATCGTCATCATCATCATCATCATCATCATCATCAACGCCATCATCATTATTATAGAACAGCAGCTTCATGAAAATGACAAAAGTTCTATACCATAAATTTTTAAATATCTATGCATTTGTGAGTACGTATTAAATATATATTACATACCTATATAATCCGCAACTTATATATAGGAAAAATATATGTTGAAGCATAATCCATATCAAATTCACACCATCAAGATATGTAAGGTGTTGTAGATTTGCGAAATAAAAAAAATTAAAAAAAGCAAGAAGATAAAATAGAAAGAAAAACAACAAAATCAGTTATCATTCATTTGAAATAAATAAAATAAATGTTAGCAATGCAAATAGAATTTTGATGGAAAAGGAGACCAGCTGACAGCTTTTACAATGAGCGAGTGGTTAAATCGGTAGAGATATACTTAGAATTGCTCGTCTGTGAAATGCCCACCTTTTCTCCTGAGATATTTCCTCTTGTATAAGCCACTAATTTTTAAAATGTTACATGTGTAATATGTGAATAATCCCCAAAATTTTGCTTTTTGTATATCCTTATTACTGTTTTGTTTTTATTTTCTTTCGTTTTGTTGTTCCTTCGTAACCTCTCTCTTGTCTTTTCTTTTGTTTTTTTTTTTCTCTTTATTTGTTTTCTTTTCTTCCTCTTTTTTTTTTCAATCATGAGATTTGTGTAATTCTATTTCTGTATTGCAGCTAATAACTATTATCGACACACAAAATTCAATAAAGATCGTAACCCGAATGCTAATGATATAGATGCTATCAATAATAGAATGAACAGAACAATATCTATAAAACAGGATATCAAGTTCATAGCTAATATCAATATTACGAGTGATATTATTTCAAAAAGAAAAAAGGAAGACATAATACGAAATATATGCGAAAAGACAAGAAAGAAAATAAAATGAGAAATCATTTTCATTGCGTACATGTAATATAATTTCTACACCATAATTTTAAAATTATAAGAAATATATTTTAAAAATCGAAATATTATGTTCCATATAGCAAATTAGAATTAAATATAGCTGCGTATTATGCTGAGGTTTTTAAAATGTAATAATTGTTGTAGAATTCATAGTTATACAAAATGAAATTGTAATTGTGATTTTGTATTCAAAGGTTCGATCCGACTTAACAAATTTGCGTTTCAAAATGGTTTAAGCGTTCACACGACCAACCCGAGTATAACATAACCAGTTCGTCCATTGTTTAAATAGAATCGAATAAAATATCACGTTATCTTTAATGAATTGTAGGGACACGATATTTCGTTATGCAACCATAATATATACCATAAAAAACATGTTAATTTTTTTTAAAGTTACTACCTTGTTCTATTGTGTTAGCAGTGCTCTTACATCACTTGTCAAGGTTATCTCTACAGGTTCTCTATAGAAATTAAAACCAGCACTGATTGCGTTACATTTGGTATTTGAGACACCACATATAAACAACAGCCATGAGATCGAAGACGAAATATGGATGATGGGCGTATATGCCATATTTCAGGAGTTCTGCCTCTTCATCAGCACCCATCTAATCCATTAACCATCCACAAACTCATTGCTTGAATAGTCACTGAATATAGCGGTATAACATTAGTAGATATACCAATTTACATATTAAACACATTATTAGAAGCTCATACGTAACTACTAAAGAAAGGTCGGGACATCGTATTTCGTTATGCAGCTATAATATGTTAAACGTTTTTATAAGTCAATATTGCGTTCTATTGTGTTAGCAGTGCTATTCAATCAGATTTTCTATAGAAATTCTAACTAGCGCTGATTTTGTTACGAAACGTCGTAACAAGACCAGTGCTGGTTATAATTTCTATAGAAAATCTGTAGAGATAACCTTAATACATTATCCTTGTTAAAGTGTTGGATCACAGCAGGAGCGCCAAGATTCACATATAAATACGAGGCAATACAGTACATGCCTCATGCTAACATATTACAATTTTTCAAATCCACCGCGCAAGCGCAGTTTTTTGTTGGCAGCAAATAAAATAATGCCGACTTGCTTCGAAAAATTATACAAAAATTTATTGATTTTTTTACTACCAGTGGCCTAGCATGTAGAAAACTAGTTTTCTACATGCTAGGCCCTTGGAAGTAAAAAATTCTAAAACTTTTCCTAGCCTGATATTTATTAATATTATATATATATATATATATATATATATATATATATATATATATATATATATATATATATATATATATCAGGAAAGCAATAAAAACAGATTTCACAAGTACTTACGTTAAGTGCATTCAGCAACTGTTACATTAAGATAAACACCAACAAAGATATAAATACGCAATTATGAGACATTTTTAATTTAAATTAAACTAACACAAATTAATATAAAAGCGGGGGTCTGATATTAATTGAGACCTTAATTACCGTGGATTTCTTCTTTGATGCTTCCACACCAATTCTTCATCTGTATATAGAAAGCATAAACGGAAGTATACGCTTGTGTGTGCATACATATGCATTTGTTATGCAAATCTGCATTTACTTTATAAATATATAGCTACCAAAATATATTTATATAGCTTTTACTGTGTTGTTCTTTTACTTGTTTCTGTCATTTGACTGCGGCCATGCTAGAGCACCGCCTTTAGTCGAACTAACCCTTCTGAAGTTCCAAGTGTTATGCATACAAAATTTCCTGCAACTGAC
>NC_142946.1:45246981-45261981 GCF_046866305.1 Octopus bimaculoides
GTCCTTTCTTACAACTACCCAGGGTAGCATTCATTTCCTTCTATTTCCGCCTATGGCAGGATACACACCAACAAGCGATAGTTGCATCCGTAGTATGAGTCTCTGTTATTGGATATATATCATGTTAGTTTTATCTGCCATACTCTTCTGTACTGGCTTAGGGCAGGCTGAAAGCAGATGTTAATTTTGGAGTTTTTCTTCTCTTCGATTGATTGCTTTCACGGTAGCCAAGGAGCTGAATCTACCCTTACAAAAAAAAATCTATTTAATCCACAGATATGACCCTGGCAGGCACTACAGTTCCGGTTCAGAACGGACCTGGTGCTAAAGGTAATAAAAAGTTGACTCCACGCTCTCCACATCTCCAGAACCCCCGAACTGGATCCTCACAACCAGATGCAGTTTAATGTCATTCCAAGGACAGAGTTGTATTTTTACTATGAAGAAATATTCAGGTTTTTCTTCTCCTCTACTGAATCCAACACATAACCTTTTGCTGACCCTGCACCCGTCCAGTTATTCTGAATTCAATTCTGACCCTTCCACCCAAAGTGTGCTATACACCTAGTAATGGTATCTTTTCACATATCGGTGCCACATGTGTGAAGAACCATTTTCTGCTTACCTCATCGATTCTCAGTTTCCGTTGGTTCTTCTAATCTTTTTTTTCCGAAATGCAATAACACAAGAAAGACTTGATGGATCAATCTACAAATCTACGAGGTCTCACATCTAGAAGAAGCACCACCGTAAGACTCAAACCTATATCCTAGAATTAGCTGATTGCGAGAGTGGGGGACAAAATACTTTAGTTTGATCTTTACGTAGCTCTCCCTAGATACGTTAAAGTCAGTTGGTATGAAATTTGTTAACTCGTGATATTTAATTACATCTCTCATTATGTTTTTAATTACGCCCCTTCACGTTACAAATTCAAATTCAATCGAGTCCGATCTTAAAATTCCTCCTTCCTTGGTCAATAAAACAGAAAATGAAGCAGTCAAATCCTGCACTGAGTTAAATCACGTGTGTATAGAAACCCCCATATTATAAGATGAGATTATAATTTGTAGCCTTGTGCTTGTAGCAACCATCTTTATTATCATTTTTGTGTTTGTTCCGTGGTGTTTGCGTGTGATGGAGTAACTTAGGGAAGACGAGGTATCTCGTGTTTGCACCCTGTACCTTCTCGCTACTTAAACATGTATGCAGACATTAATATTTTGCTAAAATATCGCAGTTATTATGTTTCTGGTAACACAATATAATGGTTTCTTTAAATTAATGTCCCACCTACCAAAAAGAAAAACAAACAAACGTACAAAAAAAAAACGAAAGAAAATTAAATAACATAACGAAGAAAATACAAATGCCCACCAAAAAATTCTGCCCACATCTTACCATTAATCATTTATCAAGAATTACTAAACAATGATTACCGACTATATTAAAAGTGACACAGCTTGTTATTTATTAATCTTTACTCGAATAGAAATCGCCATATTCCCACCAAAACTCTACATCAGAAAAGCATATTAATGTGGCGCAAACTGTATTTATGATGCGTAACTACGGTCACGGAAGCTTAGCTTTTTTTTCACTCTTTTGTTTTGATCATCCATTTTTTTTTCCTGATAGTTCTGTTCTATTTTAATGGAATATCTAAAAGCCGGGCACATAGCTCCCCCTCTCTCGCTCTCTCTCTCTTTCGCTCTCGCTCATTCACTTCGTCTCTCCTCCCCCGCATTCTCTCTCTAGATCTCAGCAATATATATAAACCACAATGTTTTATTTTCAAGTGATATTTTTCTAATTTTGTTATTATGACATCATATACGAGAGGTCTAGTATCAGGCTTTTAGCATTTAGAAAGCCGCTGTTAAGAGACTTTTCGCGTTACGTACGTAAAGAACGTTATTAGAGAAAGTATTTTTTTTTTTTACTTCTCTTTTTCTTTTGCTTTTTATTTTTCTTTTGCTTTTTTTCTTTCATTTGCTTTTGTTTACCATTATACTTTAACGGCAACACAAGCTAATTGAATGGATAAAAACTTAATACATAGGATTGTGTGTATGTGTGTGTGTGTGTGTGTGTGTGTGTGTGTGTGTGTGTGTGTGTGTGTGTGTGTGTGTGCATGTATGTAACACCCACATCCACACAGGTCCATATATATATATATATGATATACAAATCCATAGACCAAAACATATATGCGTATGTCTATCCACCTATCCACCTGCCCACCTTTTTATCTATCTATCTATCTATCTATCTATCTATCTATCTATCTATCTATCTATCTCTTTATCTATCTCTATCTATCTCTCTATCTCTATCTATCTATCTCTGTTGTCTGTCCATCTATCTATATACCCATCTACCGATGTATTTGTCTGTTCGCCTATCTGTCCGTCCATCCATCCAGTCTACCTATCTATCTATCTATCTATCTATCTATCTATCTATCTATCTATCTATCTATCTATCTGTCTGTCTGTCTATAAGCACATACGCACAAACACACCGACACACAAACACCACACACACACACACACACACACACACACACACTAATGTTCTTATGTATCAGTGCATGTGTTTCTGCATGTAGACGTGCGCTTGTGTATGCTTTTGTCTGTGAAGAAATATAAAGAAAGAGATTCAGTAATGGTTCGGTTAGAATAGCTTTTCCTCGACAATTTACCGGATCTACTGTTGGCTTAGTTTATTGTTTGCGGCAATAAATTTTTGAGATTCTGACAGTCGGGGCATTTCAGCAGTTACTTACTCGAAGGAACCTAAATTGGCTGTTTAGATAAAGAGGCGGATAAAATTGACAAATAAAAAAAAGAATAGTTATAGCCTACACACACTCACGCATTTATGTATGCATGTGTATATGTATATATATATATATGTATATGTATATACACGCATATATATATATATATATATATATATATATATATATATATATATATATATATATATATATATACATGCGTGTATATATATATATATATATATATATATACACACATGTATATATATATATATATATATATATATATATATATATATATATATATATATATATATATATATATATATATATACATGCGTGTATATATATATATATATATATATATATATATATATATATGGGAGAATATACAAATAATAATATATATATACATATACATATATATATATATATACATATACATATACATATACATATATATATATGTGTGTGTGTGTGTGTGTGTGTGTGTCTGTGTTTGTATATATATATATATGTGTGTGTGTGTGTGCGTGTGTGTGTTGTATGACAAAAATAAAAACATAACAAGCGGAATATATCAAAATTGAAAGTGGAAAAAAACTCCAGTAATAATAACACTACTACTACTACTACTACTACTACTACTACTACTACTACTACTACTACTAATACTACTGCTACTACTATTACTACTACCATTACTACTACTGCTAATGATAATAATAATAATAACGGACTCTTAAGAAAACTTTTAAAACATCCAAAAGAAAAAATCATAAAAACCTGCTCGACGAACGGAAGGGAATATAAATTGGACACATTAATTCTAATGGTCTTCTTGGCCATTACTAAAATTACCACCCAGCACTGCTTATTCAAGTGAACCAAGAAAATGGGTGTGGTGCGCGAGCGGTGGGGGAAATCAGAAAATATAAAATATAAAATAAAACATGGCTGCCAACGAAACAACCTTGCAGAACAATTAAGACGCAACTATTTAGCTTTTACTCGTCCATAGTGGCTGGCATAACGCTTCTGTGCACCTTGTGTATATATGGCGACTGGTATAACAGTATAATATTCACATAGTTCTATTTATTAACATGTTATTTTGGTTATGTTAATGCGTGTATCTGGTTATTTTAGAGAACGATTAAGATATTATTACGATTATTACAATTCGTCTAGGCCATTGCTTTCATAAGGTTTGTATCCTTCTACGCACAGCATTGATATTACTACATACATACATACATATATATATATATATATATATATATATATATATATATATATATATATATATATATAAACAATATATGAGTATATGCATATATATGTACATGTATGTATATACGTTCATCTACATGTACATATAGGTACATAACTGGGTACATGACGTGGCAAAAGAACAAGGACAAAATGGTAAACAAGGTGCAACAAACAAGCAGGCCACATAGAAACATCCCCTTCATCAGCTGCCACCATTAAAACTCCGATATATATATATATATATATATATATATATATATATATATATATATATATATATATATATATATATATATATATATATATATATATATATATATATATATATATATATATATATATATATATATATATATATATATATATATATATATATATATATATAGGCGCAGGAGTGGCTGTATGGTAAGTAGCTTGTTTACTAACCATATGGTTCCGGGTTCAGTCCCGCTGCGTAGCACTTTGGGAAAGTGTCTTCTACCTTAGTCTCGAGTCGACCAAAGCGTTGTGAGTGGATTTGGTAGACGGAAACTGAATAAATAATAAAATGAGTACCAGTTACACGCTGGGGTTGATGTAATTGACTATCACTTTCCCTGAATTTTCAGGCTTACAGTACAAAGGATTATTATTATTATTATTATTATTATTATTATATGAGCGGCGAGCTGGCAGAATCGTTAGCAAGCTGGGCGAAATGCTAAGTAGTATTTCGCCCGTCGCTACGTTCTGAGTTCAATTCCACCGAGATCGACTTTGCCTTTCATCCTTTCGGGATCGATGAAATAAGTACCAGTTACGCACTGGGGTTGATCGAATCGACTTAATCTTAATATGTATTTCTATCATTAAGATGAAATTATTTTATTCTTTTTTTTTTTTTCCTTTTCTTGTTTCAGTAATGTGACTGCGCTCGTGGTGAAGCACCGCCTTAAAAGGATATTTAGTCGAAGAATTCGATCCCAGGATTTATTCTTTATAAGCCTACTATTTATTCTACCAGTCTCTTTGCCGAACCGCTAGATTACGGAGACGTAAACGCGCCTTCATCAGTTGTGAAGCGATGGTGGAGACACACATGCACGCGGGCGTGCATAAATCTATAGAACGGGCTTCTTTCAGTTTTCGTCTACCAAATCTACTCACAAGATTTTGGTTGAACCGAGACTTTAGTAGAAGAAACTTGCCGAAGGTGCCATTCAGCCACGCAGTGGGACTGAACCCGGAACCATATGGTTGGAAAGTAAGCTTCATACCAAAACATCCACGGCTGTGTATATTCAGCAAAATAAATTTTAAGCAATTGATGGAATCGAATCTTATTCTTGCGTAAAAAAATAATTCAGAATATAATAGGATTGTTGTCTTTTCTTTTAATTTTCTACTTTTCCATAAGATTTATATTTGCTTAAAATCTCTCTATATTTACATTAATAATAAAACAGACGTATTGTAGTTTTTTTGCAAAATGTACTTTTTAATGTCAGGCACTTTTACTATGAAACATGTCAAGGATTGTAAACACATAATTCAGGTGTTGCTCATCTTGCTGAAAATAGCAGTCAAAACTTGCAAATCACACCTTCAAATAAAAAAGTTACACATAGTTGCTGATATACGTATTAACGACGAGACTGTTGCGATCCGGGAATCGAACTTACAACCTCACCATCGCAAGCTCGACGCCCTAACCACTGAGTCATGCACCTTCACATGTATATATGTATATGTATATACATATATGGTGGTGCTCCAGCCTGGCCACAGTCAAATGACTGAAACAAGTAAAAAATATATGCATAAGACTCTATTCCTTAGAGCGTAGACGAGAAAGATATGCCATAATATACATCTGGAAGATCCTCGAAGGAATTGTCCCAAACTTTGCCAAAGACTCCAAATTTGCCATCAAGATGTAGGACAAGATACTGCAACAGCCTGGGCTTCAGAGGTCCACAGCTCTTCACTATCCTCCCGAAGAACCTGAGAGACCTGCATGCGGTGGATATAGGTGTCTTCAAGATGAGGCTGGACCTCTTCCTGTCAGGTGTCCCAGAAGAACCAACTTCACGGCAGGAGGTGCAGATGAGAGCAGCTGCATCAAATTCTCTCATGCACCAAATGTCAATTCCTGAAGTAAAATTCGTGAAGTAAAATTGTGTAGCAACACCAAATGGCGGTACCTCAGCATGGCCACAGCTCATGAGCTGAAACTAGTTAAAATGAAAAAAAATGAAAATGAAATAAATATATATATTTATATATCATATATATGTCTATATAAATACACATATACATATATCTATACATACATCTATATATATATGTATATATCTATACATATATATATATATATATATATATATATATATATATATATATATATATATATATATATATATATATATATATATATATATATATGCTGGCGTTCAAAAATTATCAACCAGCCGTTCAGTAGATCATTGCTACATTTCTGTTTATATAATATCGTTAATGTAATAAAATGGTAGACATACTCTTTATATATTTATGATAACATTACGAAATAGATTTGTTCATAAAGCATACATACATTTCTGTTAATATTTCATATCTGTGGATATAGTCTGCTTCGTATTGTTATTGTCATATTATCTCATTTATATATATATATATATATGTATGTATGTATGTATATACGTATATATATATATATATATATTTGAAAGTGGAATTTTTTGTCGGCTTATTTGTGATAATGCACATTTATTAAACTCATAAACACAGCTGCATCGGTTATTTATAGGTAGGAACGAAGAATTATACAATAATAATAGTGATGATGATTATGACGATGGTTACGATGATGACGATAGTTGGGCGACAAAATATGGCGGAATAAGTCAAGAAGGGAAACAATTCGACCAGCACGGGTATATAGATGGCAGCCATTACACATACACGTTCGTATCCATGCATATAACGAAGACACATGGTAATGTAAATGCCGGAGAATACGTCCGTACGTACATAAGTATGTACGTGTGTGCGAGCGTGTGTGGGGAAGGGGATCAAAAATAAGAAGAAGAATAACAGAAGTCAGGAGGTTGCACACAGTAAATGTTTTAGATTGACGCTCAGAGAAAGTTTAAGATGGGGGGGGGGGAAGCAGATGACGGGTCTGACGTTTCAAGCGTAGCTCTTCGTCAGACGAATGATGCCGCGCCGCTAGACAATCATCATCTCTGGACGGAACGCCAGTCCATCATAGGGTTACCCATTGACAGCTGAACAGGTTGGGGCGACATTAAAGGAAATGTTTTGTTCTAGGACACAACAAGCGTTCCCGGTCTTGAAATCGAAACGGCATTGTTCCGATACTGAATTCAACACCTTAACCACAAAGCCACTAACTCACTCACTCACTCACACGCGCATACGCAGGTGTTGTTGTGTAGTTAAGAAACTCGTTTTGCAATAATGTATTTTCAGGTTCCATCCCACTGCACAATATCTTGAGCAAGTATCTTCTATAATAGCCTGAGGTCGATCAATGCTTTGTGAGTGAATTTAGCACAGGAAAACTGTGTCGAATACCGTCGTATACATTTATATATATATATATATATATATATATATATATATATATATATATATATACATATATATATATATATATATATATATATATATATATATATATATATATATATATATATATATATATACATATATATGCGTGTGTGTGTATATATGTGTGTGTGCATACATATATATATATGTGAGTGTATGTATATATATATGTGTGTGTGTGTATATATATATATATATATATGTGTGTCGAAAAACATGACTTGCCTCTCATAACCTTAATTTTAGCACAGTTATCCACTCCAAACTCCATACTTAAGTCATCAGTGAACTATTGACTGTTTTCAAAATTCCTTCCGGTCCTTCACTCTCCTCGTCGTTTTAGATCGTTCATAACCTGTCTAAAGTGTGATTTTCCTGTCCTTGATCTCATAACCATAATATGTGTTGCTTAATTCTGATAAGGAATTTAAGAAAAGATAAAAATGTTGCTGTGAAAGAGTCTCCTTGGATAATGCCACAAGTAATGTTCTTATTGCTGGATTTCATCGTAATATTTGAGTCAGAAAAAAATTAGAATTGTGTGCTTCAAGATCAAGCTTTGCTTTAAGAAATTTATTAGCATGAATGATATTTTGTGCACTTACAAAGCTTTTGGTGAGAAACACGCTCAAACGCCTTTTCATATTCAATTCACGAGCGGTTTTAAGTCCCCGTTTTGAGCGGCAGATTTCTCGTATCATACAGTTAATTAGGAGTTAGTTTATACATGCCAATAAACCACGGAAAGAAACATTTCATTCAAGTGGGAAGCTGTTTTCTTCCTTATGAAAATCTATTCATTCAAGCAATATTGATCTAAAAGACTTTATAGAAAGTTGACAGACAGGTAAGAGGTCTGTAATTTTTTTCTGTCTCTTTCTTTCGTTTGTTATGTTTCTTGATTTCGGTGGTATGTAAGCTGCGCTTTGCATAAACATTCCGGTATTTTAGTTGGTTCTCAATAATTTCGTTTAGAAGGGTTTTTTTTTTAAATATTTCGGGGAGAGATAATAGCATGGATTACCAAAACTTTTGGAACTTTGTGCCCGCTGTTACCCCCTTTTTTTTTCTGAGGGCTTCTTCAAATTCTTTACGTATTGTATTTTGCCATTCTTGTTCTAGTATTTCACTATTTGCCTTCTGTATGTTGTTTATTCCTTTAGCATCATCATTGAGGTCTATTCTTGGTTACTCAAAATCTTACTCCAAAGTTACTGAGCTTATTCAATTGTTGCTGTTTTATCAACTACCCACGAATCTCTTCTTATATCTCGGTAAAATGCAAAGTTTGTTTTGCCTGTAAAATTAGCTTCATTTATGCTACCTTTTACACTTCAAGTTTTGGCTTATCCTATTTCTGGCTCTTTGATTGGTAGCATACCATCTATCTTTTTTGCCCATATTTTTTTCTTTAATTTCCTAACTTTCTTCTCTCGTCCTTCATCATGCCAAGTTTCTTTAAGATCGATATTTCTCCTTTCTTTAGTTCCATTTTCTTTTTTACCTTCTCCAGTTAGGTTTTCTGTGTTGCACAAGCCAGTATCTCTTTTATTGACGGAATACTTTGATTCAATTTGCTTTGGCTGAGGCATACATCAATTGATTGGGTTCAGACAAATTACGCTTAATTGTGTTGAGAAGATCTTTGATTGCAGTCTTTTCCATCCTCAACAATTTCATTCTTGTTGTTGTTTTATTCATGGTTCTCCTTCTAACATGTTTATGCAGCTTATTTTGACAACTTCATTCAAAAATTTCTTTCTCTATATTTTCGATGTCTTCAGCACTCTCCTCTTGAAACTTGTTCAAACTCATTGCTATTCCCTTCATCTAATGCTTCATTGTCATTTTGATTTCCGATATCATTTCTCATGTTCTCAATCTGTTCCTCTATCTCTCTTTCTGGAAACCTGAATCAATAATTTGGAATTCTCTTCCATCAACTACTTCAACATATATTCATACCTAGGTTTTCTTTATCACATGCTGTATTCATACCTCGCTCTTCATCATACACTATATTTATATGTCAGTCATCTTTATCATATACCGTACTCATACCCAGGCCTTCTTCCCCAACATGTTTTTCCTTGAGTTCTGCGCCTTTAACTTTTTGGAACTATATATATATATGCGCGTGTGTGTATGTTTGTGTGTCTGTGTTTGTCCCCCATCATCGTTTGACAACCGATGCTGGTGTGTTTACGTCCCCGTAACTTAGCTGTCCGGCAAAAGAGACCGATAGAATAAGTACTAAGCTTACAAAGAATAAGTCCTGGGATCGACTTGTTCGACTAAAAAGGCGGTGCTCCAGCATGGCCGGAGTCAAATGACTGAAACAAATATAAGATTAAAAGATTGGCAGAATCGTTAGCACGCCGGGCAAAATGCTTAGCGGTATTTCGTCTGTCTTTATATTCTGAGTTCAAATTCTGCCGAGGATGACTTAGCTTTTCATCCTTTTGTACCAGTTGCATACTGGGTCGATCTAACCGACTGGCCCCCTCCCCCATATTTCGGGCCTTGTGCCTAGAGTAGAAAAGATTATTATTATTATTCAGGTCACTGCCTGGAATCGAACTCGGAATATTGGGGTTAGTAGCCCGCACTTTTAACCACTACGCCATATGTCCTATCTCTTCTGTTTTTCTTTCTCTCTCTGTATGTATATCTATCTATTTCACTGTCTGTTTCTCTGTCTATTTATCTAACTATTTATCTGTCTGTCTGTCTATCTATCTATCTCTCTTTCTCTCTTATCTGTCTGTCTGTCTGTCTGTCTGTCTATCTATCTATCTATCTGTCTACCTGTCTGTCTCTCTATCTGCCTATCTATTTATCTATCTATCTATTATCTGCACACACGCACACACACACACACACACACACACACACACACACACACACACATCGCGGGCATACATTGATCAAAATAACCGTATCCAAAATCTGCCTCTTAATGGTATGTAGCTGTGAAATTTTGTTATCTTTTACTTCGTTTGATGATAACGTGTGTGTTTCTTCTTTAACGAACTAATTTCGTGTCTGAGTTCTGTGATTGATGTTTTTGAAAGCAACCGTTAGGCATTTCTGTTCGGAATGGTAATGGAGGAGAAGGAATAGCTGCATCCGGTGCTGTGGAATTCCTGTAAATCATGGTATTTTCCAGTTGGTCTGTGAAATTACCGTTTCTCGTTTGGAATTTCTTATTAGTTTTGCTCTGTTAGTCGTGTCTACTTCTCCTTTTTGTGTGACCGTACCATGAAGACTGTTCACTCCTCAAAGACGTGGTTTCCGATTTGAACTCCTTGCTAAGGTTGACCTGGATTTGAACCCGTTGCAGCGCTGACCTGGGACTAAACATCCACTCACCACCAGCTAAAGTTGTAGCAGCAGTAGCAGCAGCAGCAGTAGCAGCTGCTGCTGCAAAAGCATGCCACTGTCAACATCATCACCACCATCATTATGATCACTAATATTTCCACCTAAACACAACCACCAAATAACTACAACCACCACCACCACTACAACAACAACAACAACCATTACTACCACCACAACCACCAGTACTATGACCACCGCCTCGAGTACCATCACTATCACCACCACCACCATCACAACCGCTAACACCATCACCACCACAACCACGACTTCAACTACCACCACCTTCATCACAACCACCACCACCACTACAACTACCAAAACCACTACCACCACCACGACTAACACCACCACCACCTCTACTACCACCACCATCACAACCACCAAAATCCACCCACCACCACCGCCACCGCCGACACCACCACAACCACGACCTCAGCTACCACCATCACTACAACTACCAAAACCACTACCACAACCACGACTTCAACTACCACCAACTACATCACAACCACCACCACTACTACAACTACCAAAACCACTACCACCACCACGACTAACACCACCACCACCTCGACTACCACCACCATCACAACCACCAAAATCCACCCACTACCACCACCACCATCACCACCACCACCACTGCCACCACCACCGCCACCGCCACCACCACCACAAACTACAACAACAGCAACAATAGTAACAAGAAGTACTATAACAAGAACCTTTCTTCCTTCCAGAAATTCTTCATCGCTGTTCCTTCAGTTGAGTTTCTCCAAGACTGGTTCCCGCCATTTATTTATTCCTCCTTAAAATATGTTTACACAATCTCAAGAATTTCAAATCAACATTTATTCCATCTAATTCATTAACTCTCCTCCTAGATTCTCCATTTTTAATTATTCCAACATCCTTAATTACATTCCTGCTCTGATTACCATAATTTTGCTGTTTTATCGTCTGATTGTTTTTACGCAGTGAGCTGGCAGAATCGTTAGCACGCCGGACAAAATGCTTAGCAGCATTTCGTCCGTATTTACGTTCTGAGTTCGGATCTCTGTGGTTTTTGTCACTGTTTACAATTGTCTTCCAATTGTTTTCAAATTTGGTATATGGATTAAGTTTTGTACACTACTTACGAAAATGAAATTCATTTTCCCTATAAATCCATAATTAAAAAAATTTGGTATTTTAGCCAATCAAAAGCGAGTATTTTACACGTATGTTTCCATAGTAACCAAAAGCGAGTATTTTACACTCTTTTTCCAAAGTAACCAAAAGCGAACATTTTACACTCCGTTTCCATAGTAACCAAAGATACTGCGCATGCGGACAAGCAGTGAAGGAAGCAAACGCCGATGTGGGTCACAGCGTTCCGTGGTTGACTCTTATCTTTGGAATTTAGGTGAAGAACAAGATATGAGAAAGATGATTTATTTTATAAAACCACAGTGTATTGCAAACTTTCGTTCTTGAATTTCTTTAACAAATAAATGTCTGTTTTGAACAATGTCTTGACTGTTATTTCTAGCAACTCCTGTTGGTTTGTTCGTACCTTTAAATATTTAATTTCCTCGCGAATATTTTAGTGTTAACTTTGCACGCGCATATTTTAATGTTTTCGCTGTTATTTCTAGCAAATCTTGTTGGTTTGTTTACTATAGCTAGTCTAATGTTTTGAAATGCCGAAGCACCACACCCTGATGATAGGTGATGCAGCGAACTATTTATTTTCGCTGCATTTTTGGAAGGGAAAAGAATTTCAGAGTTAAAAATAATCTTTTCTACTCCAGGCACAAGGCTCGAAATTTTGGGGGAGGGGGCCAGTCGGTTAGATCGACTCCAGAACGCAAGTGGTACTCAATTTATCGACCCCGAAAGAATGAAAGGCAAAGTCAACCTCGACGGAATTTGAACTCAGAACGTAATACCACTAAGCATTTCGCCCGGCGTGCTAACGTTTCTGCCATCTCCTCGCCTCCTTTCGGAGTTAAAACACTGTTGACGGAATTGCTGCAATTTCAATTTGTCCTCAGGCTTCATAAAATTTTGTATATTGCCAATCCTTTTCTTCGCCGGTTTTTAAACAACTAGATAAATAAATTCCTCACAGACATCCTAGGTTGGTACAGATTCCGTTGTAAACAAAGATTGGTAACTATCGGCGATTCCTTGCAGCGATTTCCTGAATAAATTCCATATATGAAAACATTGCTAATCTCGTTCCATAGTTATTCGTTTCTTTTGTCGTTTACCCCTGCTGTTGTGATTTGTTGCAGAATCACGGTTGTAGCTTTTCATTTGAAGTAATGAGACTATTACTACACGAATCTTCTTCTACTTCTTCTTCTCCTTCTTCTTCTTCTTGGCTTTTTCTTCTTCGGCTTTTTCTTCTTCATCTTCTTCTTCTTCTTCATCTTCTTCTTCTCGTCTTGTCTTCATGGGGTCCTAATGAAAGGACCTTTCTATTTAGCATTGAAACGAATAGACTGTCACCTGCTAAGTGAATTTCGAAACTAGATCATTCAATCTGGATATCAACTGCACCGACAGGATCACTCAGTGTACAAGTGAAGGACGTCTCCAGCAGCAGCAGCAGCAGCAGCATGCAGCAGCAGCAGCAGCAGCAGCAGCAGCAACAGTAGCAGTAGCAGCAATCATGTCTAGAGTCGAAATTGATGCTGCTGTGATAATCTTTTCAACTCCAGTCACAAGACTCGAAATTTTTTTGGGGGGGAGAACAGTCGATTAGATCGACCCCAGTACGCAACTGGTACTTAATTTATCGACCCCGAAAGGATGAAAGGCAAAGTCGACCTCGGCAGAATTTGAACTCAGAACGTAAAGACAGACGAAATACCGCTAAGCATTTCGCCCGGCGTGCTAACGTTTCTGCCAATTCGCCGCCTTGCTATATGTGATAATGGCAGATACGGAACCGTCAAAGTGTTAATTACTGCACGGTGCTGGTGGTGGAGATGGAAATAGTAGTAGTAGTTGTAGTAGTAGTAGTAGTAGTAGTAGTAGTAGTAGCAGTAGTAGTAGTAGTAGTAGTAGTGGTGGTGGTGGTGGTGGTGGTGGTTGTGGGTGTTTCATCGAGGTGTGACGATACGTTGTGCCTGTATTATTTCGGAAATGATTCCATTACAAATATATAATAAAATAAACGTGCAAAACTTATAAACAATATTACGTTGCGTGTGTGTGTGTGTGTGTGTGTGTGTGTGTGTGTGTGTGTGTGTGTGTGTGTGTGTGTGTGTGTGTGTGCGTGTGTTTTTCTATTTATCTACGTAAAGTGCATTTCCTAACAGTCTATTATCTGATCGTCCTCAGGTGATAGATTTTGCTATTTATTTTCGTACCTGTAACATTAAAATAAGGAAATGTGAGAGCTGAAGTCTCCATTTAGAAATAAATAACCTGACTTCCCGTAGCAGACATATGAAGCGATCGCCTCCCTGTCAAAGGGTTAGAAATAATAATTTCTTGTTTGTTTTGAATATTGCTTTCATGTGGGAACGTTGTGCATGTTATAAAATGATGCACACACACACACACATATATATGTGAGTGTGTATGCGTATGTTCGTTCAGTATGTTATTCAGAATGTTACTTCTGTGTTCAGTCCCTCTTTTTCTCACATACCCACTCTCTCTCTCTCTCTTATTATTACTCCCACTGCCACCATCAACACTACTACTTTTAGTAAAAATATCATCAACTCTCCCTAAATTTCTTTGTCTCTCTTTCTAGTCCTCTCTTTCTCTCTCTCTCTCTCTCTCTCTCTCTCTCTCTCTCTCTCTCTCTGTCTTCGCCACCACCCTCACCATCTCTATGCCTACTATTACTCTCACCCCATCATGAGGAATAGTAGGAGTGTCATTGAATAGTGAGATGGGGGGGTCTGAGTGTGACACACTGCCACACAGAAATTAGTTTTCGCATT
>NC_142946.1:45266981-45286981 GCF_046866305.1 Octopus bimaculoides
TGTTTTTCTTCGTTCATTGATATAATGTTTCCCTATGTGTAATATCATAAAATTCGCAGCACTTCTAACAAGAAACTGCCTTTGATCATGTCTACCGGGTTAAAGCTGACTTGAGGCTATATTCCCTGATTAACGACATAACAAAAAAAAACATCTCAGAAGGTAATATAAAAAGAAAAACACCCCTAATTACACATCGGAAATAGCCAACCTTACAAAAACCAGTTACACCATGCACAACCACACACACACACATATAATACCGGCGCCATATACCAAAGATATAAAAATCAGGATCAAACATGGAAATAATGAAAATAATCCAAATAAAATGTAAGAAAATAATAAACATTTGACCCAACATAAACCACGAAATAAATAGTAAAACACTCTGCAGAGTAATTAGCAACAACACCAAAAACGGTCATTCCAGAACCCATGTTACAGTAGCAACAGCATGTACACACACATACACACACACACTCTTACAGTACAGCAGCCAGTCTCATCAGAGTTTTCTCTAAAATAAACCGCCAAATGCCTCATAGAGAAGCTACGTACACGAAACAAAAAACGAAAAAACATGCAGTCCACGTCGGCCATGATTTTGATGATGTTTTTTGTAATACACATCTCAAAGATAATCGTGAAACCTAAAATAAAATCAAAAGCCTCGGGATCGGCAAAACTCGAAATCAGATGCCGAAAACCCCAAGAACCGGAATAAATTACTGTCTTCATAGAAAACTCCAGAATACAAGAATCCACAGAGAGAGAACACTAAGTGGTGGAACGAACTACTAGAAATAACAGTGAAATTTTCCTAAATCACATTCAGTCTTCAACAAAGCAAGACACATTGGATAATGTAGCTCTAGGTATACCTGAAAAAAAAAACAAAAGCATGATCACAGCTAGAATGTATTTCGTAATTTAGTGGCTAGTCAAGCAATGAATTCGTGGATAGTTAATGGGTTGGATGTGGTACTGATGAAGGGGCAATGATTCTTGAAATTTTCATATACACCCATTACCTATTTGAATGTATTGTTTACGTTGATGTATTCGTATACGATATGTCGTCACTTTCAATTCTGGCTCTAAATTGTATAGACAATTTGTAGAGATAACTTAAAGTGATTGAATCGCACTGCTAACACAGGTATGACACAGTATCAACGTATAAACTTTTTAATATAATTGGAAGTATAATATGGTTACAAAAAATACGATGTCCCCCACCTGCAATTAATAACTTCGTAGCTATTACCTCCTGACAATCACAAGTCCCTTAACCCCTTGGGGATCGTTGGGGCGCTGCAGCCACGCAGCGTATCTAGGGCGAAAAAGCCCTTCGGAGCCCATCCCTATCCAACCTAAACTCATTTCTACAGCTGAGTGAACTGGAGAAACGTGAAGTGAAGCGTTTTACACGACGCATACCTAAGGTATGAGAACCCAGGTTTGAAATTTCCCCAAGACACCTGATGAAGGCTGGAGGGTATATCAGCCGAAACGCTGTGTTAACAACAAACAAGACGCAGACAAATTTCCTTCAAATAATCTACATAATTCTTCATCTCTTAAATATAGAACTGTGTTATCGTATACTTCATTCTCTGTAGCCATGAACAGCATGAACCTCAAGGGCATCCATTTGCCTTTCATCACCGTCCTTGTGTCTGGTCTTATAAATACCAGTCATATATCGATATTGGTTCAAATGACTACGCCCTCTCGTCTTTGTGTGTCAACACAAAATAAAATCTCGATTGTTTTTGTTTCCTGAATCGACTTCTATTATTTGTTTAAAGATATTTTTATTATTTTATTTCTAACATAACATAAATCAATCGGATACATAAATATATATACATACATATACATAAATATACAAGCATATATACATATGCACACACATATACGCATACATACATATACACACACACGTACATGCACTGATATATATGTACATATATATACATATACACACACAAAGAGATGGTGTGAGAGAAAGAGGAGGAGCAAGTAGCAACAGCAGACAGCAGTTTATCCTCACGACCTTCCATAGATTGAGTCACGTAGACGAGAGAATTTGTAAGAGAATTGATTTGTGAAAGAAGATGAAGAAGAACCAGACGAAAACACATTTCTACATTGTTTGTTTTCAATTTACTGCTAGAAATCAATGGAAATTATATTAGCAAGGCGGATCTGCCAAGTTATAGCGAAACGAGCCCTTCACTAGCGCTACAATTAATAGCAAATTCTCAAAGTGTCATTCACTCGGACAGACAACGGCAAATCAGAGCAGATAGTTATTTTTCCTCACTCATTTTTTTTACTTCTTTATACCGTTTGTTTTAGTTTATTTTTGCCTCTTCGATACTGTTGCCATCTTGCTCTTCATGACTTATTTTCTCTTTTATCATCCTTTAGCAGATGTTTGCCTTAAGAAGAAGCATTTTTATTCCATCCTTTTTGTCTTTCGTTATTATCTTTTATCTTTTATATTTTATTTTTATTTATTTTTTGCTAATTCCGTTAAATACAAAATAAAAACAATAAAAAAGAGCAAGTAATATTTACGATTATTCAGTTTTGACGTATTTTTTAAAGTAAATCCTATTTTTTCCGAACCGCAATCCAAGGAAATTTCTTTGTGTTTTGTTTTTTTATTCTTATTCTTTATTTTCTCACCGTTTTGATATTTGTATTTATTTAATAGGCGCATGTGTGGCTTCGTGGTAAGTAGTTTGCTTCCCAATCACATTATTCCGGGTTCAGTCCCACTGCCTGATACCTTGGGCAAGTGTCTTCTACTATGGTCTTCTACTATATACCTGCGATGCCTAGAAGTGCAAGGCACTGTATGGCATTCCTATTTGTAAGTTCTGAGGTGTTGATTATGCATTTGCTTGTACGTGTGTTTTTTTTTTTTACCATTCTTAATGCACCTATTGCTACAGTGACTATTTCTGTTTTCAGGTACCACATTTATATCCAAGTTAATGTTATTTCCACGCCTTTATTATGTAGATAAATTCTCCGTCACTTCTAGAGATATACTAACTGTTAGTGGGAATATGTCAAGTAGGAACCCTTTTTCCCCTGTTGGTCCTTAGCAACAATGTCGGGTCAATTACCCTTGATCAACCCATCTGTGTGTATTGGCGTTCCCCAGAGTATTATTGCTTCATTTTACAGCCAATACATTTCGGTTAAAAAACATAAATGTATTTGCTGTTTAGCTAAATAGATCTTTCATCGATTTCGACGACGACTATCTAGTTGTTCGCTTAAGTGAATGATCTACTCTTAGAATTGTTGTCTAAAATGGCTGAGTATCTCACAGAAGCGTATATCCTGTAGAAACATTTAGCATGCCAGAGTTTTGTGACAAGGTTGGATATTTGAATTACAGGTAAAAATCCACCTACAGGCTTTCATACAATTTCCGTTTGTCTAATTTTTCTCACAAGGTTTAGGTCTACCTGTAACTATGGTAGAAGACACTTGATCACTATATCATGCTGTATGATCGAACCAGGGACTCTGTGATTGCTAAGCGAATTTCTTAACCATTCGGCCTTACTGCGCCTATGGTTAGTCATATAAACTATATAAAATATTCATTTCATGGAACAGCTATTAAATACAGGTGTTGGGTTTATTTAAGATTTTAATCTGTTGATGAGAAGACTGAGTGAGAATTAAGTGGCCTCTGAGCCCTGGGGAATTATTGATACTCAGATATGTTCAAGGTTTAGTGAGGTTCCCTGTTTTATTTCTATCACCTTTTTCTGCCCAATGGCAGGGGATAACCACCCCGCCCGCCAACGATAAGATAGCTTCTTATAAAAATAGAAACAGATAATGTTATGTTAGATTCAGGGCATGAACTCTCGTAAGACTATCTTAGTGTGAAAAGAGCCACTTACACCTCTACTTTATGCTAGTCTCGTAAAAAAAATATACATGTAAGACGTTGTAACTGACATTTTTAATATTTCTATAAGTATAAGTTATTTTGAAAAGAAAGCGTGACAAAAGAAGGAAAATAGAGTGGGGTGAGGTTGTGGGTTAAAAAATAAAGAATAAATATTGAAAAAAATCAACAGAACAAAATGGCTAATGTAAAGATCTGACGATATCACTTGCCGTATAAGTAATAACAGCCATTTGTTATTTTTGCATTACACCCAAGATGGTTGCCAGTAAATCAATTCGCAGAAAATTTTTCAGTCTCCCGTGACGAAGTTTAATGTTTTCTCAGAAATGGCTAGGTGTGAGTTAAGGCACTTTAAGCAACCATTGGGATTTAAAGTAGAACCACTGACACCTTGTTCGAGAACCTGCGTTAAAAAAACTGTTAATTCAAACAAGCCTTCCTGCTGTAAACTGTCGCCATTTGTCAACGATTGTATTGTCTTAGAATATTAAACTACATTGACTCGCCGCAGGGAACCAAACTATATTTACTAAAAACGAAAAAAGAAATCAGTTTCTATAGAAAATAACCTCTTGTGAATTGTTCTCTTTCGTGTTTTATGACTTATTATTTCGTAAGATTTTCTGTTTTTATCCCTCATTTTAATTGTTCTTCCAAAATAGATACTTCCTTAGTATGGCTTCGTAGTTTCTTTCTTCTTTCAGATTTTCTACGGAAGTTTCCATTTGGTTTAGAAGCTCGCTTTGTAACCGCGTGCATTTGGGTTCAGTTCCACTGTATGGCACCTTCTACAGGTGTCTTCTGTTACTGCCACTTGACCCTCCCCCAAAGTCCTGTGAGTGAATTTGGTAGACGGAAACTGAGTGGAAGCACGTCGTGTGTGTGTGTGTGTGTGTGTGTGTGTGTGTGTGTGTGTGTGTGTGTGTGTGTGTGTGTGTACGTGAGTGCCTTTGTGTTTATGTTTGTCTTTTCATCGCTTGACGACCAGCATCGTTTTGTTGGTTTGTTTACGTTCCGTAACTTTTAAGTTCAGCAAAAGAGATCGATAGATTAAGAAGAAGAAAGGAAGAAGAAGAAGAAGAAGAAGAAGAAGAAGAAGAAGAAGAAGAAGAAGATGATGAAGAAGAAGAAGAAGAAGAAGAACAACAACAACAACAACAACAAGAAAAAGAAGAGGGGGAGGAGGGAGGAAGAAGAAGAGGAAGGGGAGGAGGAAAGAGAAGAAGAAAAAGAAGAGAAGAGGAAGAGGTCGACGATGATGATAATGATGATTATAATGATGATGGTGATGCTGACAACTTCGACGATGACAACGACCACGATAATGATGATGACATATCTCCTTCGTTGATACGACGCCATATTCTAATACTTTTAAGCGAGATCCTTAGCGAAACAGAAGCTTCACAACGTGCACCAAACACGATTCCTAAGGGATTAGCCGAGAGATCACTTGTTACTAAACAACATAAATAGGAAAAGCCATTAGGATTCTGGTGCTAGCATCCTAAGATCAGGAAAATGGCAACATTCCGCCATGAAGTACATATACGCAAATGTTCTGAAGATTTGAAAATATTCTTCCATTTTGGAAAAAGATTAATGGACGGGTTACATAGATGAGTATTTATAAGGGAAAAGCCCAAACCCCTGTGGAATGGTTCTTCTTTCATATATCCTCATCTAAACATGCGTGTGTGTGTGAGTGTTTGTGTGTATGTGCGAGTGTATATGTATATGTGAGGAAATATGATTTTGTTTAGGATATACTCATGTATGCATATGCGTATATATATATATGCGTGTGTGTGTGTGTGTGTGTGTGTGTGTGTATGTAAATAAATTGATCCGTCTTTATTATACATACTCGTGTATGCATGTATATGTGTATATATATATGTGTGTATATATAATCATACATATATATTCATATATATATATATATATATATATATATATATATATATATATATATATATATATATATTACGGAGATGTACTTGCATAGCAAGTGACCTGATCTGAGATCGTGTGCTGGAACGAAAACAATTGCAGCGTGGAAGGTGTTTATATATATTATACATATATACATATACATATATACATGGTGCTGGAGTTGTTTTGAGGTAAGTAGCTTGTTTACCAATCACATGGTTGTGGGTTCAGTCCTACTGTCTTGTATTATAGCCTCGGGCCAACTAAAGCCTTGTGAGTGAGTGATTCTTTAACAAAGTACTACACGTTTATTCACACACACACACACACACACACACACACACACATATATATATATATATATATATATATTTATATATATATACGTTTGTATGTATGTATAAATATATATATATATATATATATATATATATATATATACAGACATAGACATATACACACATGCTTACACGAGTATATATATTACAAAGGAATCATATATATATATATATATATATATATATATATATATATATATATATATATATATATATATACACGTATACACACACATAAGTATACAAGCACATATACGTATACACACGCATATATTTATACACACGTGTGCACGAACAAACAAACACACACACATATATATACATATATATATATATTCATATATATGTATATATATATATTTATATATATATATATATATATATATATATATATATATATATATATATATATATATATATATATACACACATATATATATATCGTATAAATGCTGCGCTAAAACTAATCTAACCTATAAACCTTAAGCCAATGTGTTTAATCACTAAACAAATATCGCTGCATCGCATTAACGTTAATTGGTGTGTATTTCCTAGTTCATATGATAGGGTTCAAATTGTTGGTGTCTGATATATATATAATGATATTCGCTGACATTAACGACTGTTTTTATCTCACTTGAAATGTTAGAAATGAAAAGAAACACCAAATGACTCCACTGTTTACCTGACGTTCATAATCAATGGCGCCCATCATCGAAGAATTAGATATATTGACTTATGTCAGGAAATTGAAAAATGTGAGGGCTTGTTGGTCAGAAATCGATTAATAATAATAATAATAATAACGAAATTTTAGTGTAATCAAATTTTAGAGTTCAAATTCCGCCGAGGTCGACTTTGCCTTTCGGAGTCGATAAATTAAGTACCAGTTATGCACTGGCGTCAATGTAATCGACTTAATCCCTTTGTCTGTCCTTATTTATCCCCTCTATGTTTAGCCCCTTGTGGGCAATAAAGAAATAAGAAACATTAGCACACCGGGCGAAATGCTTAGCAGTATTTCGTCTGTCTTTACGTTCTGAGTTCAAATTCCGCAGAGGTCGATTTGGCCTTTCGGGGTCGATTAAATAAGTACCAGTTACGCACTGAGGTCGATCTAATCGACTTAATCCCTTTGTCTATTCTTGTTTGTCCCCTCTATGCTTATCCCCTGTGGGCAATAAAGAAATAGATATGGTTTACATCTTTAAATTCCGCCGAGGTCGACTTTCCCTTTCATCCTTTCATGGTCAATATAAGTATCAGTTGATCAGTGAGGTCGATATAATCGACTTGAACCCTGCCCCCAAAATTGCTGGCCTCGTGATAAAATCTGAAACGAGTATGGTTTACATTTTTAAGACGACGAGCTGGTAAAATCGTTCAGGCGATCTTTCGCTTTAGAATCATTTTCAGCACAAACAAAAGCTTCAATTTATTTTCCTCAGCACCAGCAGTTTTTAAGAGGAAGTTCGATTACTCCGAAAAGATTAAAGACAAAAGTCGACCTCGGCGGCATTTGAACTCGGAATGTAAAGAGTTGGAAGAAATGTCTGTTAGGTAGTGTATCCGGCATGCTAAAGATTCTTATTTCTTTATTGCCCACAAGAGACTAAACATAGAGGGGACAACCAAAGGACAGACAAAGGGATTAAGTCGATTACATCGACCCCAGTGCGTAACCGGTACTTAATTTATCGACCCCGAAAGGATGAAAGGCAAGGTCGACCTCGACGGAATTTGAACTCAGAACGTAAAGTTTCTGCCATATTAATCGCAAATAATCGTTTCAAATTTTTGACACAGGGTCAACAGTTTTTTTTTGGGGGGGGGGAACATCGATTACGCCACCCACCCCCATCAGTGCTCAACTGGCACTTATTTCATCGATTACGAAAGGATGAAGGGCAAAGTCGACCCTCGACGGAATTTGAACTCAGAACGTAAAGACGTAAGCATTTTGTCCGACGCGCTAACGAATATCCCCAGCTCACCTGCCTAGTAACCACAAATATTTTTTTTGTAATTGTGGTACAAGGCCAGCAATTTTTTTGAAAGGAAGGATTAAGTCGATTACACCTGAATGGATGCAAGGCAAAGTCCACCTCAACGGAATTTAAACTCAGAGCCGGAAGAAATTACGCTAAGCGAAGAAATTACGCTGGAAGTGTAGTCACCTCTTTAGCTATTACATAGCATGTACGCTTTGTAATAGCAAGTGGAAGGGTGAAATTTGCTTCAAATTTTGGCACACGATGTTAGCCAATGCAGGGGAATGTCTTACATTGATCACGGTGCTTAACCGGTGCTAATTTTTATCAAGCCCGAAAGGATGAAAAGCAAATTCGACCTGCGCAGAATTTGAACACGGAACGTAAACAAGGGTGTAACACCGCTAAGCATTTTGTCCGGAGTGCTTATGGTTTTGCCAACTCACCGCCTTGCTTCTCCTGCTCTTATATTGGAGAGGCGAATAAAGTGAAAAGCCTTCAATAAAGAAGTAAAAACAATGTAACAGCAGTTTTCCTGGAGTCTACTACACAAGCTACGTGAGGGATTACCGTAAGTAATAATGCTAAGTTTCTTTTTTATAATTTAATATACTTATTTTTGTCGTTTCTACCCTGAATTCCATCTTTCACAGTTTCAACTGAAATGTTTAACCGTCTTATGTTCGAAAACTAAACGCCAGAAATATTCTGTTGTTTTTACACTCGGACCCAACCAGACTATTAGGTTTGTGTTTAAAGGCGCTCCTACTAAGGGTACTACTTAAATACAGAGGTCCCGACGCATGGAAGTAACGAACCTTTTACAGTGTCCTCTCGTTAGGGTTACGTCGATGAGTCGGGTCCTTTGCATTTAAGTAGTACCCTACCATCTTGGATTTTTTTTTTCCAATATATAATTTATTACGGACTTCAATACATGATGTATATTTTCGGGGTTTTGTTTTTCAGACATTTTGATTTTTGTAGTTGTTTTGCTTTTATTTTGTGTCAATTTAACGTTAAAATAATCTGAAGCTGAAATAGTGAATATTTTTCTCAATAATACCGAAAGTTCTTGCACTTTATAAAGAATTAAAATGGGCTGTTTTAGAGGAAATTCAGGCCGATACTAATGCTTAGAATATGGCTTTAATCGAGAACCAAAACTAATTGGGAACCTCGAGTCACCTAAAATGTATCAACCTTTTTCCTGCACCATGTGGTTGCTACGTTAGGGCGTACATAATAAACAAATAGCATGAACCAGAAAGGTTTCCTTCTTCCCATTGAGAAGAAAATGATTTCACGTTATACATTAATATAATGAATTCAGGAACCAAACGAGAGAACTTTTGCTAGTTATTCGACATGCAAGAGATAGCTGTCAAATCGCTCTCACATCATTCCCATCGGCACTACTCAAATACGGAGATCCCGATGCACCAACGTAACGATGTTTTTACAGTGCACACTCGTTAGGGGGTTAGGTTTACATAGGTGTGTCGGGACCTCTGTTTAATTTGTACCCTCTTACCTACTTTGGCGCATTTGATAATTTCCTTCAGACTTTCTCGTACATTAGAAACGATAAGGTTGACACAGATAGAATACTTTAATCATAAGTCCACTTGATTAAGACGGACCTTGGGTTAAACAACAAAAAACAACCACAAAAACGTGTCGAATTCATTATACAGGAATGCCGTGAAAGTTTTCCTCACAATCCCACAAAATGCTTTTAGATTCTTCAAGTACTTTAGAACCCCTTCCTACAACAAAACATTTCTACTCAGGTATAATAAATAATAAACTGGCCGCTAACATCACCATGTTACAACGCTTAATGGTTTAAGCTACAACCCTAATGTTTTATTGTGTTACAGTTAATGTTTTTATGGTATACCTCTTAAAACACGAACAAACACACTCATACATACGCACAAACACATAGATTTACTCACACGTACATGCTGACAAACACACGGTGCCTGTAGGAAAAGAAATTTCCGTGTAACATCTATATTAAGTAGGAAACGGCGGCTTTTTATCTGATAAGCCCTACGAGCAGAATAAAAAAAGACTGCACCATAAATAATATTACTCTTGACTAGTACGTGTCAGTTTAATGGTTTTCTTCCATCAGAATATTATTTGGTAAAATTATATTAAGCTATCATCCGATTCATAGCTAAGGCTTACAGTTTAGATATCAAACCCTCCATGTTATCATAGAACATATGGATCAAGCAATGAGTAATAATAATAATAATTCGTTCGTTTTATTGGCCACAAGGGCTAATATCAATTAAAAACATATAAGGACAAAGACAGGACGAAGGTTACAAAAGGTTTTGTCCGAAAAGGTAGGAAAGTTCGTCTAAACAGAGGAAGAAAAAATAATAATATTTACTATAGGCACAAGACCTGAAATTTCGGGGGAGGGGAATAGTCGATTACATCGACCCCAGTGTCTTACTGCTATTTATTTTGTCGACCTCGGCGGAATAATAATCCTTTCTACTCTAGGCACAAGTTCTGAAATTTTGAGGGAGGGGCCAGTCAATTTGATTTACCCCAGGACGCAACTAGTACTTAATTTATCGATCTCGAAAAGATGAGAGGCAAAGTTGATCTCGGCGGAATTTGAACTCAGAATGTAGCAGTAGACGAAATAGCGCTAAGCATTTCTCCCGGCGTGCTAACGTTTCTGCCAGCTCGCCGCATTACAGTTAGTAAGCATTAACTACTGTAGACGCAGTATCAATTCTATATGCGGCGCTTCTGCAGTTCACAGCCCATGGCCTGGAATTAATTAGAGAATAATCGAACATATGCAGCGGGTACGTGTATACATATACACGCACATACCTACGCATACATACTCACAATTTAATATATCTATATATTTCTATATACACTTAAAATTGTATACACGTACATGCATATATAGACATTTATAATTACATATATTAATAATTATATATACTTGTATGCATACGTATGTTACTGTACGTACATTCATACATACATATATATATATATATATATATTATAATAATCGTATAAGCTGAAATGTATGTGTATACATATGTGTAATGTGTATATATGTATATATGTTTTGTGACCTTATGTTCCTGTATATCTGTGTCTGTGTATGCATATGCATGAGTTAATGCTTGAATATATTTGTTTACTAAACCTAAAGTATAATTACTCAACAACCCTCTCTATAGTTGATATTACGCTTCGTTTTATGTAAAGTAAATATTATTCTCGTTTTACCTTTAATCATTTCAAATATCCTCTCGGTGCGATTTATTTGAAGTTTTGTTTACTAGATATTTAAAGCTGCGTATGTGTGATATATATATATATATATATATATATATATATATATATATTTTATCTTTTATCTTTAACTTGTTTCAATCATTTCTCTGCAGCCATACTTCGATATCGCCTTGGTGGGGGTTCGGTTGAACAAATCGACACAAGGGCTTATTATTTTTTTTTTAGTCTAGTACTTATTATATCGGTTCCTTATGGTGAACCGCTAAGTTACGGGGACGTAAGCAGACCAACACCGCTTGTCAAGTGACGGTGGGGGTACAGACACAAATACATACATGAAGACACATGCTCATGGTGCCACACAGTGGGACTGAACCCGAAACCATGTGGTGTGCCTGGGAAGCAAGCTTCTTACCACACAGCCAAGCCTGCGCATACACACACACACACACACACACACACACACACTTCACACACCTTTTATAAAAAGAATTATTTGTAATCCCTTGTCTCTTAATTAAAATTTTCTAGTCTTTAATTAGTGAGCTCGGTTAATTATGTGTATATATGTGTGTGTATGTATGACAGTGTCCGAGTGTTTGTGTCTGTTGTATTAATGTTATCCAATCGCTGCACATTGGACAATGGGAAAATTCTAATTAAAATATATATATAGAGAGAGAGAGAGGGAGATGCGTGTGTATGTGTGTATATATATATATATATATATATATGTGTGTATATATATATATGTGTGTATATATATATATATGTATGTGTGTATATATATATATATATATATATATATATGTGTGTATATATATATATATATATGTGTGTATATATATATATATATATGTGTGTATATATATATATATATATATATGTGTGTATATATATATATATATATGTGTGTATATATATATATATATATATATATATGTATGTCTTATATATAAATACAAGCATAAATGCATTATTACATAGATATACATATATATATATGTATATATATATATATATATGCCTTATATATAAATACAAGCATAAATGCATTATTACATAGATATACATACATACGTATATATGCACATACATATGCATACATACACAGTCGTACACACTAGTGCACAACTTGAATTATCCATATTCCTAGAAACGGCATATGATTATGTTTTTCACCTTCAGAGAAGATTTCAGTGATGTGAGATATTTGAGCTTAAAGCGCTCCACCTTTTAACAAGGTTCATAGATTTGCTCGCATTAAACTAACGCTGAATGCAGGGCCCAAAATCAGCAGAGTTTTCCTGTTTTAAAGATCAAAGCTGCAAAGCAAATTGTAACGCCTTCTAGGCAAAGTTTTAATGTATTGGCAGAAACTACGAAAAGGAATATCGTGAAAATAAAGGTCTACCAAAATTCGAAAGATCGAGTTTTGAAGTCCGAAAGTAACAATTGGTTCGAACGGTAGTAATAAACATTTAAAAGCGTATCTTTGTAAAGAGTGTGGAGGCGCAATGGCCCAGTGGTTAGGGCAGCGGACTCGCGGTCATAGGATCGCAGTTTCGATTCCCAGACCGGGCGTTGTGAGTGTTTATTGAGCGAAAACACCTAAAAGCTCCACGAGGCTCCGGCAGGGGATGGTGGCGAACCCTGCTGTACTCTTCCACCACAACTTTCTCTCACTCTTACTTCCTGTTTCCGTTGTGCCTGTAATTCAAAGGGTCAGCCTCGTCACACTGTGTCACGCTGAATACCCCTGAGAACTACGTTAAGGATACACGTGTCTGTGGAGTGCTCAGCCACTTGCACGTTAATTGCACGAGCAGGCTTGTTCCGTTGATCGGATCAACTGGAACCCTCGACGTCGTAAGCGACGGAGTGCCAACAACAATTTGTAAAGAGTTCTACGTAGACAATGATGATGACAATTTATTGACCTGATATACAAACGTGTTGAATTTAAAATTCGGTAGGAAATCAGAAGCATGGAAAGTAAAAGATGTTTTAAATGTGTCTATTTTCTGAGAACATAGCGCAAGAATTTTATAAAAGAACTTCACTGTGGTATAAATTAAGATTATGTTGCTCTCGCAAATTCTTTGGCTTCCAGTGCGAAATACTGATTAGCGATTCAAAGAAGATCGTTCAACAGTGATATGAATATTTTAATGGTCTGCTAAATTCTTCATTAAACTTTGGCTAGTCTTTTTAAGAATCCACCACTTTTCAATAAAACTACTTTCTTGATAAAAAACAAAAACTTCATAAGCACGGTAAATAGTTAGGATGAAAGCGATGATTTGCGTATGGATTCTTAATGTTTCGGCAGATTTGAACGTGAATGTGCTAATCGCTGTTGTCTTTCATCACAAGGGAACGGCTTTTTCTTCATGACGAATATGTGTTCATTACCCACTCGATTCATCAAGACAAGGGATTGAGACATCTGTTCTCTTGAAATTCGTTAATTTATTTTCCATTCTCAAGGTTTTTGAGACTATTTTTCAATAAGTCGTTCGTATTTCTTCGAGATAATGTAATTCTAGAAAACAGACATTGTTCTTCGGGTCTATCATTGTCTCTTTCATGTTTTACGACGAGAACCTGCGATCTGAATGAGATTTGGCTGTTATTTATAGCAGATCGAGCGACTGCCTGAAGAGTCCTGCATTTATGCGTGATTCCTAAGTACCTCAGTCGCCAGAGAGATATTTAAAAAGATGGGGAGTTAACCAAGTACGGGAGAGGAAGGCAAATAAGACACAACGGAAACGGAACTTAATAATGGTTTCAAATATTGGTACAAAGCCAGTAATTATGAGGAAAGAGGTGGGGGAGGTTTAATCAATTACATTGGTCCCCAGTATTTGACTGGTACATTAGCTTATCGACCCCGAAAGAACGAAAGACAAGCTTGAATTCATTACGTAAGAAGTATGAGAACTAAACAATTTCAATAAAAAGTTTAAGATAATATTCTCATTAATTTCAAGAAATATTTTAAATTATTATATATGGAATTCGCTACGGGGATATTTTGAATTCCAAGCACACCACAGAAAATCGAGATTATTTTGCAACGATAATTCTGCTTGGTATCAATTTTAATAATCAGTCTAAGCTATATTTCATTGCGTTTGTTATATAACGATTACGTAACGTCTGCATAAGAATACATTTCCTAAAGGAAAAAAGATTGACACAGTCAAATAGGTTACTATCTCACCACAAAATGCATTTTGTGAGGGAAGTGAAGAAAGTCAAAGGTGATTTGCTGTGATTTGAACCCAGAACAAAGTGGGACGTATATTTTAATACTATAAAGAATCGAGGTAGACTCTGGCAACGCTGCGTGATTAAGAGTTCAGTTCCACTGCGCGGCACTTTGGGCAAGGGTCTTTTACTATAACTCCCGAGCCGATACATGTCTTGTTGAGTGGATTGTTAGGCAGAAACTGTGTGAGGCCTTGTCTTGTGTATCGGTGTATGCGTGCGTGTTTGTGTGTGTGTGTGTGTGTGTGTGTGTGTGCGCGCGTATATATATATATATATATATATATATATATATATATATATATATATATATACACACACATACATACACACATCGTTTTTGTATTTGGTTTGCAAGATTTTTTGTGTGAATTCGTGTGTTGAAGCATATTTTATGTCTGGGAGAGTCATTCTTTTTTAGTGCCTTATAACTTAACAGAATCACCGGTTCCATTTCCACTCATTTAATTTTTTCGTTGATTCTGTCCGTTATCAAAGCAGCTCTGATAATGGACAAGGGTCAATATTTTCAATTTTATTCTGTATCCTTCTTTTATTGATCGAATTAAACTGCTACTTTTAAAGACTACATAAAAAAAAAGTCCGTCCTTCAGTCCTATAGTAGCAAAGCTTGGACAACGACAAATACATCAACATAATAGACAAACACTGGATATTATTTGCCCTCACTGTTTGCTCTATGTGTTCATTTATTATTATTATTATTATTATTATTATAGTAAAGGCAGCGAGCTAGCAGAATCATTAGCACGCCGGGCAAAATTTGAAATCACTATTCTTGGTTCAAATTCCACCGAGGTCGACTTTGCCTTTCATCCGTTCGAGGTCGATAAATTAATCATCAATCATGAACTCGGGTTGACTGATGTAATCGACTATCCTCCTCCCCACAAATTCCAGGCCTTGTGCCTAAAGTAAAGATTATTATTATTATTGCTGTTGTATTTTGGGAGGTTGGCATCGCGAATAAAATCACGCGCACTGTTTGTTTCACTCCAGTTTTATTACGAATCAGTTAAATAATTAATCAATTGATTAATCGATGAGTCTGTCGAAGTCCTCTCGTCACAGTTTATGACCTTATCGAAGAACTCTTTTCTTTTTTTGTTCAGAACAAATAATGCACGGCCAATTACAAAAGCGTGGATTTTCTCAGATAATAACTTTTAGCGTTCAGGCTACAAAAGCTTATCATGTTTGAAGAGATTACAGAAGCCATACATTTCCCATGTTAATGAGGATCAAGCCAGATATATTACATTTAATGAAGTTGCTGACCTTTCTACGAAGAACGGATTACTAGTGAAAAGCGGATTGGACAACGTTGAGTGCACAATGTCACTTAAGGCTTGCACCATCCGTCCGCTTATGAAAAAGAAAGCGGATATCAACAGAGGATAGTATCGGAATAAAGAATGAAATTCAAGATGTTATCTCGATTACACTTGAAGATCAGAAAAGCAGAATCAAGACAAAACAAGGCGTAAGATGATGCGCATGCGTAACAATTGAAAAAGTGGTATTCAAGAGTGATGGCAGATTGAAGTGCTAAGACAATATATTGTGAGCAATATTAAAACGCCTACAGTAAAAGATTAATTACTGTGTTATTAACAAACCCCGAAAGGGGTTAGATTCACAGTTCAAGAATTTTATAATACTTTTGCTATACGTTAATCCGTTTCTGTGAAGACGTGTGGCCTATTGCTCAGTGTGTTGCGCTCAAGAAGGTAAGATCGTGGTTTCGATTCCCGAACCTGGCCGTGCACTATGTTCTATAAAACGCTTCCTTTCACGTTCTTCCAAGCCACACAGCTGTAAATAAGTTCCAGCTGTAGCCGGGAAGTTAACCTTGCGGTGGACTGGCGTTCTTTTCAGGGTGAATATGTTGTGATCTCAGTCGCTTATACTCCGAAGAGGTCTAATACTAAAACATGTTTTGAATTGTCTCCCTTATTTGCGATTATTATTTACATACTCTATCATTGACTTAAATGTCTTTTCCTCACCGCATAATTTTCAATTTGTTCTGTGGTGTTCAGTGTATCATATTATGACTAAATTTACTATTTTTCAAATGTGTAATATCTCTGAATAACAACGATTTTTGTTATTTTTTAAAATTCATTTTTTTAATTCTTCAGGTTTTGTTAATTTCTTGATTAAATATATTTATAGTGTAAATTGACTGGTTGCGTATAAAGGGTTTGAAGGAGTGTATAGTAGCGACTGATGGTGTGCAGAGTGCTGGAAAGGATGTATAACAGTTGGTAAAGAATTTTTACTTGAGAGGGTGTATATTTGCATGTAAATAATGGAGAAAATGTAATGTAGATGGGTGATAAAGGAGAGAAAGAATGAAGGAGTGAGAGAGAGAAAGAAAGAGCATAAAGGAAGGGAGAGACTAAACGATTGGTAGGAGGAGTATGGAACAATAAGAGGCAAGTGAAAGATTGGGAGTTCGAAATTAGGGAGGTGAGGGTAAATAGTGAAGGAAGCGATTGGAGAGTAGAGGTGGAGGAGGAGCAAAGGAAGGGAACGTAGGGAGAGGAGAAAGAGATAGGAGGGATGGAAGGAGGAGAAGGAGGAGGATATAATAGAGAACGGGGAAGTTGGGGTCGGAGAAGGAAGGAGTTTGTCGAGTGAGAAAGTGAGAGAATGTGATGCCTTAATTGGAAAAAAGAGATAAGGGTATGAAGAGAGTGAAAGAGGAAGATCAGAAAAATGGTGGGGGTTCTCGAAGAGAAATTGTAGAGGAGATAAAAGGAAATTGTAGAGGAGATAAAAGGTAGGTAGGTAGATAATTTGAGAGAGATATAATTTGAGAGGTAGGTAGGTACACTGAGAAATCGATATACAGGTAAATAGACAAAAAAGGAAGCACGAATTCAGGTTTGGATTGAGACAGAGAAACAAAGAATTGAGGAGTGTTGGGGTTAGGGAAGATGTCAAAGGGAGAACGAATCATAGAAGAGAGTGGGTGAAGACAGAATCAGAGTATTAGAGAGAGAGAGAGAGCAATGAAGAACGAGTAGATTGACAGTGAATGTAAGAAAGAGAATGACGGATAGGATTTAATGATGTAGGCTCGTTGGTGTAGTTATGCGAGAGAATTCCTTGTGTGTATTTGTGTGTGAGTGTAAGGAAGAGGAGCGAGAAAGAGGGCATCGTAAGTGGCGTAACAAAAATGGTAAAGATGAGAAAGAAAAAAGCGAGGTGGAGAGAGAGAGGAAAGGTTGAATATTGACAGTAAATTATGAGAACGTATGATAGATCGACTCTATGAAGCGGGCTTCCTGGAGCAGTTGGGAGAACCAGAAAGGGAGGGAGAGAGAGAGAGAGAGAGAGAGAGAGATAAGAAGGGTGAGAAAGTCTAGGAGAGATGTGGAAAGAAGAGAGAGAGGCTAGAGAATCCAAAGGAATTTCTGGAGTAGTTGATGGATAGCGGAAGGGATTGAGATACAGAGAGGAAGAACTGAGAAAAGTGCGGATGCAAAGGTATGTAGGAGGAATGAGAAGGGGGAGGAGGAAGAGTGGGATGATTGTAAAAGAGAAGCAGGATTTGTGAAGAACAAAAGATGCAGAGAATAAAAGATGAAAACGGTGACAAAATGAGTGTTACTGTTAGCAGAATCGGTAGGGTATCAAACAGAATGTCTTGTGTCGTAGCTAGTTGTATCTTCTTTATGAATTCAAATCCCGCTGTGTCGGTGTGTCGGTTCGCCTTTCATTCATCTGGCTTCAATAAAATAAAATTACCGGCTTGGAACTTTAGTCGATCTAATCAGCGATACCATTCTGCCCAAAATGTATGCCTTTGTGTCAACTGCTGAGACCAATATCGATAGTTCTATTATTCTGAGTTCAAATCTTACAGAGGTTGAGCTTTATCTGTCATCTTCCTGTACGATGGATCTCCGTCGTTTGACAATGAGGATTCAATTCGATGAACAGATTTTTTTTTCTTCATCCCTAAGTCTCGTAAGGCCCCTTACCCGTTTGTCGTGTAGCATAAGTCACCGGGATCACAACATTCCCTCTGTGCAGGACCCTGGTCTGTTGCGGGGTTCAAGACCAGCAATTTTGATGGGGAGGGCACAATTCGATTACAATGACCCCTGTATTTGACTGGTACTTTTGTTTCATCAACCCCCCACCCCCAAAGGGATGAAAACCAAAAATGACCTTGGTGGGATTTTAACTCAGAGCGTAAAGAGCCGGAAGAATTGCCGCTAAGCCTTTTGTCCGACGTGTTTACGATTCTCCAGCTTGCCGCTTTTGATCAACTGAATTACCCGATCCTAAATAAGCATCTCACGTGGCTGAGTATTCCATGGATATGTTTACCCATATCGTGATTTTCAAATAGAATTAGAGTGACACAGGGCGTGACAAGGCTGTAGCTGTTCGACCAGCGGGCTTCTGTCCAGTTTCCATCAATTCAATTTCACTTAACGAGATTTAATTTTAGGGAAATTTGGCTCCCTTTTTTTTTTACCGAGAAAAATTACAAGGGTGAAGGTAGAGGTTCCCTTATTTGCTCAACGTGACCATGTTGCATCACCGCTACATGTGTAGTGGGCATCACCGCTACATGTGTAGTGGGCCACTACATGTGTAGTGGGCCATGGTAGCGGTGATGGTATAGGGGAAGAGGATGGTGGTCATGGTCACTTGATAGCGGTGATGCTCATCGTTTAGGATGGCAAAGGAAACAATCCATGGGTAGACAGGTAAGTAGAGATAGATAGATAGATTAGGCAGGTAGATGGAGAGAGAGAGAGTCGAACAAAAAGTAGATGAACCGGAAAAGACAAAAGATAGATAAATGGACATAAAGGAAAAACTGAAAGGCTGAAAGACGGAGAGAGAAAGAAAATATACTAAATATAAAGAAGACACCGTGAAAAAGTGACAGATATGCAAAAATATAGACAGAAATAAATGAAAAGCACACACACACACACACACATGACGAGATGCGCTCGTGTATATATATATATATATATATATATATATATAATATTAATATTAACTACATATACTTGATGAAAAGGCTTTGTGTTTACATGTGCATATATATATATATATATATATATATATATATATATATATATATATATGTGTGTGTGTGTGTGTATGAACTTACACACCCACATTGAACAGAGATAATTGGCGAAAGTTAGAAAGAGAAGG
>NC_142946.1:45291981-45309481 GCF_046866305.1 Octopus bimaculoides
ATACATACATACATATATATATAACACACACACATTCACACAGTGTAGTAGTTCCTGTCTAAAACGATGAAGTTGTCTTCTGTTAACTTCCAGTATTGCTTAATATTTCTATGACAAGCCTTCTAACACTTGTTTCTTCTCTCATTTCGTCGTCTTTACTTTATTCGTATTCCTTATATCTCAAGTACAGCTGCTATTAACTTTTTTGTGGGGTGTTTTGCAACACTTCTCACCATTTCACGTTGAGCTTTGACTCCAGTGAGGTGTCAAGCGAGAACTTATTGGTCTCGTATATAATCGTAAATCTATCCCTACACTTATTTAAGCTTTTATTCTCGCTCCCTCACTCCTATTTATTATCCTCACTTACATACACCACTCTTTCATCTCTCCCTTCTCTCTCTATCTCATCTCTTTCTCTCCCCAGACACTCTTTTTCTGCTTTAATCAAAATCTGACTCCACCTATTTAATTTTTACAATCTCTTCCCCTTTCAAACACACAAAAATATTTCGATATCATATGAATTTCTCTGTGATTGCGTTCGTGCAGTATATGGAAGGGTTAGACAATATTTTTTGAAATAGTGTAACGTGATTGGTACTAGGTAAAATAGTTGTTGGCATGGATGCTAAAGATATGTGAATTCCGAGGTTAGAACTGGGTGCAATGTCCATAAATAGAATGTACAAGAACGGTGCTGTTATTATGGAAGACAAAAATTGTAAACAGTGTTAAAAAAGAAGTTACTCTCGGAAACTTGTATTACTTCTTAGGAAGTACGGAAAGTTTATAATATTTGATTATTCAGAACGTTTATGTAAGCAAAGGGAGACTAATTCAGAATTACTGTTAAGGAGAGATTCGTAATGAAGAAATATTTCCAGTGATTTCCTATTAATACGTGTTCTTCGACTTGAGACTCCAGAAAAATTTAGATAACGAGATAACAAAAGGTTTAGAATGGAGGGCGGAATGTAAACGGTTTTGGTTATAACGAAATTTTAAAGTGTTTGCTGTTAATCCAGTTTATAGCTTAGAGACGAGATTAGTTGGTATGTTATTGGGTGAATAAATCTGTTGTGCTGGGAAGCCTGGGTCAAGAAAACATGGTCTAGTTTTGTGTAGGTCACGTTGGATAAATATTGCACAAGTATAGGTGTTACATAAAAAAACAACTTTTCTAGAACTTCTATCAATAATCTTGTGATATGATTTTCAGGGGAATATTTTCGTAAAGGGTTTAAAAAAACACTTTTGCTCCAATGCTCAAGAACTTAATATCGTTATCTTTTATACATGATATTCTGGATTATACGTCTACACACATAAATTCGTAACATTATGAAAGAGAGAAACCAAGTTCAATCGGTACGAAAGAAGTAAATAAAACACAAATTAAAAAATAAAGAAACAAAAGCGCTGGTAATTATTAGAATCTTTCTGTAAACATTTTTATCAGTGAAAACCGTTATCTTGCCAGCTAATACTGTATTATTTTCTAAAGGACTCAAATATCGATTTTCTCTCGAAATCTCCAGAAAGTCGAGTATAGTTATCTGTAAAAAAAAAAAAAAAAAAAAAAAAAAAGACTATACAATGATACAATGTCCATACCTACACGCCGCTTGTCCTGTTTGAGATATCAACTAAATCTTCTCGAGTCACGCTCTGTCGTCTTTGTAAGGGAAGGACACATTTGATAAACGATCGAAATACATATTGGATAAGAGTAGGGAGCGGAATTACATTGGGAAAGCAAAAAACACGATTCCTGAGTAAAGCAAGGAGGGTCGTGGTTGAATGTTTCAACTTCCGACGTTTGTAAACATGTGTGTTAGTCCTCCCGCTGCTTGACAACCGGTGTTGGTTTGTATTCGTCCCCGTAGCCGAGCTGTTCGGCAAATGGAATAGACAGAATAAGTGCCAGACGTAAAAAAAAAACGTTAAAAAAAAACTGCAGTCCGTTTGTCCAGTTGAACCCTCCGAGGTTGTGCCCCAGCTTGGCCGCTGTCTTATAACTGGAACAAACAGGTGGAATAAGAAAGGAAGACCAAGGAAATGTCTCATCTTTTTTCTATTTTCCCACCGTTTCTCTATCTTTCGTATGGAAATTCTAATTCGTTTTTGGTCATAGATTGTCTTTAAGCTCGTATTGCCCAAGAAAAAAAAAATAACATTTCGTTCAATTTTTGTATTTTCTTTGACAAAGTAAACGATATCGTTTATGCCAAAGTAGCACAATAACGTTGAAGTCTTTGTAGACAAATAGATAGATACATACATACATACACACATACATACATACACACATACATACATACACACAGACATACATACACACAGACATACATACACACAGACATACATACATAGACAGATACATACATACATACATAGATACATACATATACACATACATATACACATACATATACACATACATATACACATACATACATACATATACACATATACATATACACACACACATACATACATACATACATGTACACACATACATACATACATACATGTACACACATACATACATACATGTACACACATACATACATACATGTACACACATACATACATACATGTACACACATACATGTACACACACACACATGTACACACACACATACATACATACATACATGTACACACACACATACATACATACATGTATACACACACACATACATACATACATACATGTACACACACACATACATACATACATACATACATACATGTACACACACATACATACATACATACATGTACACACACACACATACATACATACATGTACACACACACATACATATAGATACATAGTTACGTAAAAAAATGGACGCGTATGTATATATAAATTGATATGTGCGTATGTATGTATACAAGTGTGCTTGTGCGTAAGTGTATGCAAGTATGCGTACGTATATGTACGCATGTATATATATATATATATATATATATATATATATATTAGTTTATGTGTCTGTATCTGTTGACTTTTCGTATAGGACTGTGTTGTTCTTAGTGTTGTTATTGTACCTCTTTGGCCTTGTCTTTTGTTTGTGTGTGTGTGTACGTGCGTCTTTTATTTTCAACCTAACCTACCACCACCACCACCACCGCATCAACAACAACATCGAGTTTGGTTATTTAGTGCGAGAAACAAACTAACAAACAAACAAACACCTCCGTTTAGTATAAAACAACGAATAAACAATAATAATTAAAAAAAAAGCCGACACTAACCTTCCAAGATAAAATTACAAACACGTGTGAAATAAAGCGAAATTTCATTTAGGAAAGCTGATAAATTTCTTATAATTTTTGATACAAAGGCTACACTCTGGAAACCTTTTAGCTATTTACTTCTCCGATTTCAGTTTCTGAGAGTGTTTTTCACCTTTTTTCTCTTTCTGATTCTGTTTCTTTGTCTTTTCTTCTATTCTACCCTCTCTTTCTTTCTTTCTTTCTTTTTTTTTTATTATTTTATCTTTTGGCGTCAGGCTCCGCCACTTCTTTTCTGTTCTTTCTGTTCATTTATTCAAGATAATACAATATTTACTTATTTACACAGAGGGATGTCAAAGTATCGCTTTTTCTACTTTTGTTATTCAAAAGCCGGTTTGATGACGGATAACAAGACTTTAGTCTCTTCGCTCATCTACCAAAGATTATAAAGATACATACATACATACATACATACATACATACATACACATATATATATATATATATATATATAAATATATATATATATATATATATATTTCTCTTTTCTGGTCTTTTAGTGTTTCCATATCTTGCTGGAGGCTGAAGAAATTAATTATCTCTTTCTCTCGCAAATAATAATATAATAATAATAATAATAATGGAAAATGAAGAAGGTGGAGATAGTGCCAGTTATTGTCGGGTTCTTGGGAACAGTATCAGAAGGCATCAAAGGGAATAATATAAGGGAAATTGGAATTCAGTACCCAGTAGAACTATTACAAAAGGTTTGCCTCCTTGGCACGGTCAGAATAATCAAGGATGTATTGGATAGCTGAAAAAAATGGATTGCATGGTACCATAGGCTGCAGGTAGTAAGCCCTCTACGCATGTAAGACACCAGGAGATCCAAGAAAACCTGTGATAAAAGGAAATATTAATAATAATAATAATAATAATAATAATAATAATAATAATAATAAGAGGGGCTAAACATAGAGGGCGCAAACAAGGACAGACAAAAGGATTAAGTCGAATTACACCGACCTCAGTGCGTAACTGGTACTCATTTAATCGACCCCCGAAAGGATGAAAGGCAAAGTCAACCTCGGTGGAATTTGAACTCGGAACGTAACGGCAGTCGCTTGAAATTTGGACTCAAAATGTTTGGAGTCGGAAGAAATGCTGCAAATCATTATTTACTTGAAGCGCACATACACCACTATGCTCTTTATTTTAAATGTCCTACAATTATTCATGCGGCATATCGTGGAGAATCGTGTCCTACCTGCCGCAGCCGGCTAAGTACCAGCTACCCGTGCCTAAACTCCGACTGCTACCAACCAGCCCGTTGATTTCAGCAAACACAGCAACGCCATCTCAGCTAGCATCGCGGAAGATGTGCTAAATGGCAAGTTTGTTCTTATTTTTTAAACCAAAACTTGCATCTTCCATGTCGAAAAATACGGTATTAATTGGACATCAGCTATTTCTGCAACATAGAAAGATAGATGTATACACAGCGTGAAATGAAATATTTTGCTCAAGAACACTACGCACGCCCAGTCTGGGAATCGAACCCGCGATTGTGAGTGCAACAGCCTAACCACTAGGCCACGCGCTTTCACGTGGTTAAGATTTCTGGATCGAGCGGCAAGACTTCATTTCACGTTGTTCCAATCCATTCAGCTGCGAATTAAATTCCACCAATATCTCGGAAGTGAATCCTGCCACGGACCGTTATTTCGTTTAGACGGTCGTGTTGTAATCAGTCACTTGGAAACCGGTGACTTATCTGTCCCAAGGGTTCACGAAAAACCTAAGTCCTTATATTGAGGGAGGGTCGGCCTGTGGTAGGAGTGGATATTTCAAGGATATTGTAAACAAAATGTTTCTTGCGTGTTCTGAAGGCGAAACAAACTAGACATGAAGAGAAGCGAGGAAGAGACAACGAATGTATCAAGTGCGCTTAAAGCACTCATTTAACAAATTCTTTGAATCCTACTTTGAGGAAATTATGCAACTGCGCAGAGGTTCCCTTATTGGTTAGGTTTAATACATATTGAGAGGTTTCTCCTAACAACCGAATGCATTATTGATTTCAATGAGAATGTTGAAGAAGAAACATTTTTCCTGACAAGTCTGTTTTCATTAATTTACTGTCAGAGTATATTAGAGAGGCAGTTAAATTAATTTTCAATAAAACCGGTCTCCGGAATACTCACACAATTGGCTTATGATTAAATTATGGATAGTAAAACACAGACATTGGTTCCGACAAATTTGATAAACAACCCAAGAACAAATATCATATCATTTGATCTGATTAATGTGGTCGCCTGTGTGGCTCCTCTCTCATTAGATTCGCTGTCAACAGGTATTATCATTATTCTCTTTACTCTGTCTACATTGTATTATTACCAACAGATAGATAACAACCAAAGAAAATCATTGCAAATAGCCAAGCTATTCGTTTCCAATCTTCGTATTTATATAACTGTTGACGGGAAATTTAACAACTGTTTCGTTTTTATTCGCATTGCAGTTCCATGTATTATTTTATATTTAACGTTCAACTTCGTCTATGTGTTCTGACAATTACAGCTGGTTGCATCAATAAACTCATCAGGTTCCAGACCGAACTTTTTGAGTTTCGTACTCACTCGATTTCAGTGAGCAACGTTCAGTTTAGCTAGTTTGTGAATGTGTGTCACGTGTAATCAAAGCAATGAGTAGTTTTCGATTCCTTTTGTTAACTTAATGCTCTGGGTTAAAATCCCTCCTTACATTTCCGGTTATTCTCTCTCTCAATCACTCACCATCTCTCTCAATCAGTTACACTTTCTCTCTCTATATATATGTGTGTGTGTGTGTGTGTGTGTGTGTGTGTGTGTGTGTGTGTGTGTGTGTGAGAGAGGTGTATACATACATACATATATATTATAAATACACCCAAATACTCAACCCATGTGCATACACTTGTATGTATATACTCATACATGCATACACTAATCGATGGAAGGACGACGAGAAGGATGAACACACACACACACACACACACACACACACACACACACACACACACACACACACACCATATAAACATGCGGGCATTTTGTATGCCTAAACTAGAAACTTGTACGAAAACTGAAGACATGTCTGTCTGCAATATTCCGTGTATACTTTCCTTGCTTTTGGCAAAGAATGTTTATCATATATCAAATTCTTACACGCGCTCCATGATAATGTCGCTAGGTCAATAAGCAATAGGTTTTACGTGGCTTGGAAGAATTTGCAGCCAAAGCGCTTTTCTGAGGATATATCTATGGTAATATCGATAGCATATCTCACTCACAGCAACTCTGCGGAAAAGAACACGACTAGTTTGCGCAAAATAAATATTGGTCTATTTTTAAAGTTATTCTAATGTCTTCCACATCTTAGTTTAATATCTTCGCCGATTTTCACTTGATATTGCAAGAAATGGGAGGAGAACCAAAGAAGAGATAGTGGTGGGAGAGAAATCCTATACATAGACAACGTTGTTGTCAAATCGATTTTGTTGTACACACAATTAAATTGAACCAAAGTTAGAGCATATCGGATAAAACAACGCTTTTTCCCTTCACAACCAGCCAACGAAAGACCAATCGACGCTAACGTTCTCCCCTATCTTGCCAGCAGCAGTACACGTGACCGTGCCATTTGCTGCAAATTCCGGAATTATTTGCTTTCCAATTGCGCTGCTGGACACTGGAATTTTGCAGAAAGACACAACTGGAAAAATCTTTATTAATATTGTCAGATTCGTTGCCCACTTCATACACGTTGTTTATAGGTTTCCTTTGAACATTATTCCAAATACATTTCGTTCGCCGACAGAAGATAGCTAACCAGCAGATATCGAGAAAATGATATACATTTGTGTTGGTGTTTTTGTTGTTGTCTTTTCTTTTTCTTAATCTTCCCTTTCCTTCTTTATTTATTTATCCCTTTCTTTAACTAATGAAGTAGCAGAAATTAATTACACAGATACTCCTGTACACACACACGTGTGTGTGTGTGTATATATATATAAATATATGTATATATATATATATATATATATATACTTACATATATGAATACAAGTGTGTGCATGTATATATGACCATGCATGTGTGTTTACATGTGAAAACATACAAATATGAATACAACTCTATGTATATATATATATATATATATATATATATATATATATATACACATACACACACCAGTAATATGCATTTCATAGACGCAGAAAATATCTTGAATATCAGAAAGACGTTCGTACTTGTACACGCATGAATACTAGTGTACTTACATATACATGTATTTGTATGCTTCCTTGTGTATGTGTATTTACAGGTTTGTGTGTATGCGTTTGTGTGTGTCTACAGTGACACTTAGAGACGTGTTTAGATAGATTTTGTTAGCGATATCTTTGTATTTTGCCGCTATCTATAACAGATTAATTGAATATATTTGATATAAAATAATACATGTGTATATATATATATATATATATATATATATATATATAGTGTGAGAGAGTATGCATTAGTGTGTCCATGTACATACGTATGTGTGTTTGTGTATATATAGATATGTATGTATGTATATATACTTGTCTCTTTATGTATACGTATGTGTATATATATGCTCTTTATATAATGTGGTTCTGATGCTCACACCCACGCTAAAGAGAACAATCATCAATAAGCTTCTTCGTATATATAATTGTATTAGAAATGACAGACAATTTAATAACCCAATTTTATATTCAGGCTGGTGTTTTACATGTGTTTTACGGAAACGTGTTATCGTGAGGTCTTCATAAACAGTCGATCAGACAGATGCATACAAGCAAACACACACACACACACATATAATATAAGCTCACATATAAACGTATATGCATGTACGTGTTTCCGTATATGAGTGTGCGTGAAATTTTCATATGAAAAAGCGTACAAATTCCATATAACGAATGATCGCTAGCCACTAAAGATTTTTTTTTTATATTCACTCTGTTTATTTTCTCGTGTTCCTTTCTGTTGAAGAGCGTAGGCTCGAAACGTAAAAGACTTTCTCACCTTCTCGAGCGTTAAATTAATACACCAGTCTTCGCCTTGTTTTTATTTTTATAAATACCAGCTTGTCCGCCACGACATTCCTCCATGGCTAGATTTAATTTGCGTATACAAATTTAATCTGCGGTCCATGGGATGAGCCGTTTTAACGATGCGTCTTGCCCGAAGCTCGTCGAAACGCCGGTGTTAAAACGTGGGTAGCTGATGAAGTAGAATGTTCTCTATGTGGCTTGTGTGTTTTCTCGTCTACGTTTGTTTGCAATGTCCTGTACCCAGATATGCACCTATACATACAGGTGGATGTCGGTATGCACATACCTGTACGTATATATGCATATACTCATTTACTATTTGTTTATATATATATATATATATATATATATATATATATATATATATATTTCGGCATTTCAACTTTCTTCTTACGATCCTCCGTAAATGCACGGCCTCATTTAGGTGTGGTAGGGATCAGTTTCTGAAATAAACTTATTGGTATGCTTAGAACACTAAATATTTCTGATTTGGCATGCAAAGCTTTTCCTAACGTCAGGATTAGTGTTTTTCGGCTGTACAAAGACTACATTTGTTCTTCCATTTGCATAACATTTACACTTTTCAACAATTCTGCAACTGTTGTCGTTGCAAACCATTTTCTCTTTCTACAGCTACAAGTAGTTTGTTAGCCTTGGTGCATTCTGTTTCTCGATGTCTAAAGAAGTGTGATTGAGAATCTTCTAACGAATATCGTTTTATGTCTTGTCAGTAGACAACTTGTATTCTTCCGAACTATTATGGTTTAGAGAATCCTGTAGGATAGTCACGTTTGATTGAATTATTTGAGAAATTCAAGCTTCATTGAAGTTTGTGAGAAATTTACGTTCTATAGAGCGGTAGGTGGTCAAAAATCAATACTATGCTTTCGAAGTTCAAATCTCGCTAGTGCATTCAGTTTTGCCTATTATTCACTCGTAGTCTATAAATTTCGCTCCTGAGCCTTTACGATATTGTACCTATGTTAAAAATAATTTACTACAGACAAACAGTCAATCATGTAAATAGAAAAATAAATGAATAAACAAATATATAAATAAAAATACATGTGGAGAGGACCACAGCTACAGACTGATATTTCTCTCGTAAAATATGTTGGCCTATGAACAGCGATTTAATGTTTTCAAATTTCTTAACTTTTACGAGGATATTAAATGCTGATATCAGTGACGGTTCATAAAGGCAATATTCCAATGGCGTAATTAAAAACTGTTTCCTTAAAAAAAATAATAAAGGAGTAACATGAAATCTAAATTTAAGAATGTCGATAGCAGCGACGTCTGGTGATAGCTTTGGAAAGTTTGCTGTAACATTACAGTTGATGGAAGGATAACAGCGTGAAATTTCAATGGTGTCTATTATGAATACGTATGTATGCATGTCTGTGAGTGTATATGCGTGTTTGTGTGTATGTATATATGTATGTATATATATGTGTGTATATAAATGTGTGTGTGTGTATATAAGTTGTATATCTGCATGTGTATATATGCATGTCTGTGAGTATATATCTATATGCATGTGCAAATATATGCGTGTATATGTGTGTGGTGTATATATATATGTATATGTGTGGTGTATATATATATGTGTGTGTGTGTGTGTGGTGTATATATATATATGTATATGTGTATATCTGTGGTGTACATATATGCATGTGTATATATGTGTGTAGATGTACGTATATATATTTTTTTTTTCCTGCGTGTATGTAAATATGCTGTATAAGTCTATGCGTGTGTGTGTGTAAATGTGTGTGCGTATATATATATATATATATATATATATATTTATATGCATACAGATTATGGGACAACTTCATCTCATATTTGACTAGGAATATTAAGTTACTAATCTCACCTCTGAAATATGTGGGGGAGGGATCTTGGAACTAACTTCCGCCTTAAACTAAAATATGACCACAAGATAAATACGGTCAGCCTAGAGTCTCTCAAACAGTCTCTCGAGACTTCTAATGATAAAAATACCATAAAACTTGACAGCAAACTGCGTCACTTATTCATGTGTGAAGGCAAAACAACAACACCACACACACACATACACAAACAACAAAAAGCTTAGTAAAGAAGAACCTTAATCTAGCTCAACAACTGTAATTTATAATTTGTAAAGAGGTCAACCGTTTTTGTTATTATGGTCAATAATGAATACATTACACAAAAAATAAATAATAGGCTACGAGATAACAAATTCATCAAAATTAAGATAACGTTCCTCAACTAAAAATCAAATTTTAATTAATTACTGTTGCAATCGCTCAATTATGATTTATCTTTTCCCAGTACAGAGAAAGGCATTTTATCCTTGCATACACCTATCGCACTCTTAAAGCACACAAGTAAAATAGCTCTCCTCTCTATCTTTCTCTTTCTCTCTCTTTCTCTCTCTCTCCCTCCCCTATTGGCATTAATACTGCTTCTAGTGCTAGCATTTGTTTACATTATTTTTTGACGGATATTTGTCCTCATCTTGTTTGTTAACATAACGTTTCGGCTGATATACCTTCCAGCCTTTATCGGGTGTCTTGTGCATAAGCTAAATTTAATTTTAAAAATGTTCATCTTCATATCATATTTAAGTGTAGGGTGGAGTAATTTCACCTCCATATATTACTTAGTAAATAAACTAAAGTGCGTCGTGAACAACACGTGAAGCTCCCCTGGCGGTCAGTTACTATAGGGGAGACAATCTCTCTTAGATTCGCCTGAGTGAAGTTTCAAAGTTTGGAATTTACGGCAAATAGAAACGAAGATAGACAAAGCAAACACATTTAACTAGTATTTTTTTTTTTTACACATTAGCCGTGGGCGTAGCTGTGTGGTAAGAAATTTCTTCCCAATCATATGGTTTCGGGTTCAGTCCCACTGCGTGACATCTTGGCCAAGTGTCTTCTATTATAGGCCGGGGTGGACCAAAATGTGGTGAGTGGATTTGGTGGACGGAAACTGAGACTTTCGTCGTATATATGCATGCATATATGTGATTCTTTGTGTCTCTGTGTTTGTCCTTCACCACAGTTTTACAACGTGTGTTGCTTTGTTTACGCTCTTGTAACTTAGCGGTTCGGTAAAAAGACACTGACAGAATAAGTACCAAACTTTAAAAAAATATGTACGAGGATCGATTGGTTTAGCTACACACTTCAAGGTTGTTCCCCATCATGGACGCAGTCTAATAACTAGACAGATGAAAGATAAAAACAAAACGTATGGTGAAACGACTGGAAGAGGAAGGAGCTGCTAGAGACTTGAGAGCAAGGTGAACAACTGAGAGAGTTGGTAGAAGCGAGGGTGGAAAAGGGGGGACTGTGGACCTGACATATGCGTGTGTGAGCAAGTGTGTATGAAGCTAATGTATACGAGTATATCCTGTACGTTTGCATATGTGTATACATGTGTATGCCGCGCTCGTGTGGCCATGTTTTCAATTGATGTACGTGTATTTATATATGTAACTGAAAAGAGAAGCAAGAAGAAAAGGTAAAGGAAGGAAGGAAGGAAAAAGGTGAAAAAGGGAGGAGGTGGAAGAGCAACAAGAAGGAAAAGAAAAAGGTGGAAGATAAGAATTAAAGGAAAAACAAGAGAAGAAAGGAAGGAAGGAAAAACGTGAAGAAAAAGGAGGAGGAGGCGGGAGAGGAACAAGAAGAAGAAGTGGTGGAAAGAAAAGAGAAAATGACGACGAAGGAAGAAGAAAAGTGGGCAGAAATCAGAGGAAAAAGAGATAAAAAGAAAAGCAGCAAAAGAAAGAACTGAATATGTTGAAGTAAATGAAGGAAAGTAGAATGCGAAGCTAAAATGGAGGCAATCAGAAGAGAGAGAGAGATTTCTACGTAGTAACTTAATGTTGTTTGTGTATTATAAGTGTTTGCGCGCGTGCGTGCGAGTTTGTGTGTGCGCGTTGGGATTTCGTGGCGTAGTTTGGAAGTCTCCCTCGAGCCAAATGGATCTCACAGCTACGGACAATATCTGATGCACAGTGAAGTCTTCTCTAGATTTTTATCTGTTTATATGTTTACAGGAATTGCCCGCTTGGGGTGTGTGTGTATTTGTGTGTGTTTGTGTGTGTGCACATACATATATGTATATGATTGTATACATATGTAATATATATAAATATATATACATATATAAATATACACATGCTTACAGACATACATATGGATATATATATTATATATACATGTGTATATATAAATGTGTACATATATATATATGCATGTGTGTATATATACTTTATGTATACATGTGTATATTTATACATTTATCTGCACACGCACACTAACACACACACACACACGCGCATATATATGCATATTTGTATACATATGTATATATATATATATATATATATCTTCACACACGCTTATATATGCATATTTATGTACATTAATATATATATATATATATATATATATAAATATCGGCACACATTTATATATATATATATATATATATATATATATATGTAATATATTTGCACACATATATGCATATATAAATACATACATATGTGCATATATGTGTGCGTGTATATATATATATATATATACGATGCAAAAACAGAAGTTTGGCCTTTCGTTTCCAAATATACATATTTAATATAAAACCGATTGGGTTTCGATAATACGTGGCATTAAGAGATGTACTGGAAAGACACAAAAAATGAAAGAGAAAACGAAGGAATGTAAAAACAGTGAGGAAAAGGATTAACTCAGCTTTGGATGTGAGGACGGGGAGGAGCGGGGGTAGGGGAGTGAGGGAAAAAGAAAGGAAAGATGCAAAAATATACCTCTATATCTGTCTGTTTTCTCACGTTTCAGTCATTTTGACTGCGGCCATGCTGGACCACCACCTTTAGCCGAACAAATCGACCCCGGGACTCAATCTTTGTAGGCCTAGTACTTATTCTATCGGAACTCGTTTGCCGAACCGCGACGTTTCAGGGACGTAAACAAACCAACATTGGTTGTCAAGCGATGGTAGGAGGACAAACACAGAGAATCTCACACACACACACACACACACACACACACACACACACACACATATATATATGCATATAATATATACGACGGGCTTCTTTCAGTTTCCGTCTAAATCCACTCACAAGGCTTTGGTCGGCCCGAGGCTACAGTAGAAGAGACACTTGCCCAAGGTGCCACGCAGTGGGACTGAACCCAGAACCATGTGGTTGGGAACCAAGCTTCTTACTACACAGCCACGCCTGCGACATATCTATCTCGTTTCCTCTCTCTCTCCCTCTCTCTCTCTCTCTCTGTCCCTCTTTCTCTCTCTCTCTATCTCTCTCTCTTTCTTCTTCTCTTTCTCTCTCTCTCTTTCTCTCTCTCTCTCTCTCTACATACGCTCGCATGCACACACATGTATGATATATATGCGTGTGTTTGTGACTGTCTGTTTGTCCCACCCACTGACCGCTTGGCAACCGGTGTTGATGCGTTTACGTACCCGTAACTTAGCGGTTTGGCATAAGAAAACGACAGAATAGATATATCTAAAAAAAAAAAATAGCTAAGTCTTGAGGTTGATTTCTTCCATTAAAGAATTTATCAAAGCACTACCCCAGCATGGCCGCAGTCTAATGACTTTTAAAGAAGTAAAGTATAAACGCAAAGAAAGTAAACCAGGCCGCTGGGTTTTCACTGGTCGCTTCCTATCCATCTTCCGACTCTTGGCTGTCTAAAGAAACAACTTTAAAGAAATTATGATAAATAGATGATATACGTCAAACCCATATTCAACTGGGACCGATATATTTTCATATAAATTTAGACTCAAAATATGCATGTGTGTACGTGTATGTGTGCGTGTGGATGTAAGTGTGTGTGAGTGAGTAAGTGTGTAAAGAAGACGAAATGCAATGACGTCAGTTTGCTACACAGGTCACATGGTCAGAGCAATAATAGTGACAGGATATGAAGAGGAGAAGGCGGCGGTAGCCGTTCAAAGAGAGAGGGTGGACAGCATTCTTAGCGTTCAAAATGATTCGACGATTTTCAACTTTTCATGAATTAATGCTACATGGTGTGTGTGTGTGTGTGTGTGTGTGTGTGTGTGTGTGTGTGTGCCTTTATTATTCATCTCTGCAACTAAATATCTATTGATCGATGTTTCACCCTGTCTATCAATCTTTGTCACTGCCCTTACACACCCGTACCAACCTACCTACAGATATATACGCGCTCGCGTGTGTGTGTGTATATGTATATATATACACACACACACACACACACACACACACACACACACACACACACACACACACACACACACACACACATACAACTAATGTATGTATTAAAGACCTAATCCAGTGGGGAAAACGTAAAGGAACACACACACACGCACACACATATATATATTCATTTCTACTCTAGTCACAAGGTTCGAAATTTTTGGCAGGGAGTCAGTCAATTAGACCAACCCCAGTATGCAACTGGTACTTAATTTATCGACCCCGAAAGGATGGAAGGCAAAGTCGACCTCAGCAGGATTTGAACTCAGAATGTAGCGGCAGACGAAATGCCGCTAAGCATTTCGTCCGAAATGCTAACGCTTCTGCCAGCTCGCCGCCTTGCAAATGTCTACATGTTGCCTCAGTCATAAGACTGGGGTCATGCCGTAGCACCGTCTTGGAGAATCGTTTGTCAAATGAATCGACTCCAGTACCTGATTTTTTTAAATCATGGTACTCGGTATACTTATACTATCGGTCGCTTTTGACCAATCGCTAAGTTACGATTGATGTAAACACACCAACACCGATATTCAATCGGTGGTGCAGGACAAACACTGACACAGACGCGCGCGTGCACTCTCTCTCTCACATTATATATATATATATATATATATATATATATATATATATATTTTTATATATATTACTAGATAGATAGATAGATAGATAGATGGGCTGTATATGTATGCACGTGAACGTTAAGTTATAAAGTCGTTGGAGAAATGAATTTCTTCAGGATCCGTTTCAGCTCGTTTGTGTCTATCTATAATCCTTCATTTGATCTTTGCAGAAAACCTGCTCAGAGGGATTGTGAGAATGAGTGGTGTTTAGATTGCGGATAGGAGAGACCTATTTACAGAAGATTAAGGAGAAATTCGCATGATTAATTATATATTTACTGTTACTTCTAAAAAGAAATAATGTATAGAATGAGCGACTTAATCAAACCAGGCAGAATATCTAGAATGTGAGATGCCAAGATCCTTGACAAGAACTTAATGAATGAAGGGATAGATAGCTATGGCGTTTATTACCAGAAACTTTTGGAGATTTTACTAAATCATGGCCAATAGAATCGCTCGAGAATTTAAAAAATTACATTCGTATATGATGTATAGGAGCAAGTCCGCGAAGGACTTAATTCTATGTTGTCATTTAACCTCAAGCTAGTATTCTTTGAGCAACGATGTTCTAGCCATGACGATCTCGTTCGAATGTATATATAGGACTACATTTTCCAGTTTAGCCTCCAAGATTTTATGATGGTAAGTGTGTGATCTCTGAGAGATTTTAGTTATTTCTATGACTCTGTGGTGATGGATTCAGGATTAAAACGATCTTTAAGAAAGACGGGTTTAATACGATAAAAGATGAGATTGTTTTTGACTACAGTTTCCCTCGTATTTCAGATTTGGTGAATGAAGGTGGATGGATGGAAGTTAGGATTGTGAAAGTGTTTGCCTTCGTTTTGGAACTGGACAAATCTATGGGAAGAGAGAAAGACTTAAGTTTATAGAGGAGAAGAATCAGAGGATACGATGCGTGTATATATATATATATATATATATATATACATTACATATGTGTGTGTATACATACATACATATATATATATATATATATATATATATATATATAGATGTACATATGTGTGTATATATGTGTATATATATATATATATATATATGAGAGGCAGAGAGAGAAACAGTTGTATGGTTTTTATATGTATGTATACCCTTGTACATACACCTATCCATGCACACATACATATTAGCGCGTGCTTAACACGTGCGTATGTACTGATATGTGTAAAGTGTTTATGCATATGTGTACCGAACACGCATGCATATAAGCGCTGCGTGTGCACGCACACGTACTTACGTACACACACGCTCTCACACACACACACACACGGTTGTCTTAAACAGGAATCTCACAATGTGTCCATATTTCGTGATAAAAGAGTTAAGAAAACAGGAAACGAATGCAATAATGTTTAGCACACGACACAGCTGGATAAGGTCTCTTTTATTGGTTTCCCCGTTGTTTGTGAAATGCAGTTGTTACAGGGTTAACAGCGGTTACAACGGGTACAGGGATAACTGCTTCCCTCTACACGTCCGTCTCGCCATCCTCATTATCTTCATCCGCGTGAGCATGACCATCGTCGTCATCATCATCATCATCGTTTTAATAACAATGGGAACAGAAAGACGAATGGTTTCACATTTTAGCATAAGGCCAGTAATTTTGAGTATGGATTGTTAGTTGTTAGTCAATTCCATCGACCCCAATACGTGACTGGTACTTTATTCCATCGGCCCCCGGAGGAAGAAGTAAAACCAAAAAGCTAGAAACAGCTATAGAAATGTGGCCAACAAAAACTGAAACGAAATGACATATATATATATCTTGTGCCTATAAAAATCCATAATTACAGGTAAAAACTCAATTAAAATCAATTTATTAAAAATTAAAATTAAATTAAGTTTCACATTATTGAATATATGTATGTGTATATATATATATATATATATATATATATATATATATATATATATACATATATATAGAAAAATTAATAAGTAAAAGCACAAAAAATAAGTATATGTGACAGTGGATTTTCATCGATGAGTTCATAAACCTTGGTTCTTTTCCCCAAAACATATATATATGTATGTATATATATATATATATATATATATATATATATATATATATATAAACAAAAATAACAATTACAATTGAAGGGTTTATGAATCGGAAATTCTAAAGGTGAAAATCATGAGCAGGTAGAAATAGTTTCTTTAAATGGAAACAATGGATGGTGC
>NC_142946.1:45319561-45322061 GCF_046866305.1 Octopus bimaculoides
ATCCCTTGTTATACGCATTGAATCTATATAATTGTATCTGTTAATGTATGCTCTGTACACAACGATTATCTTACACTACAAACACATAAACGTACAAATATACACACACACGTTTACAACGATGCGACAGGACAAACGCCCATCGGTAAATATATATATATATATATATATATATATATATATATTAAGAAGGCATTGGGCACAAAGCGAGATGGACAAGTGTTAAACGTGTATAAGTGATACACATTATGTGTGTGCGCACACGCATTGTCCACATGCTTGTGTAATTGTTTTGGTAACTTATTCTAGAGCAATCCGGAGAATTAGCATTATGACCGGCTTATATAGCTGTTATTCGCATAATTTGAAAGCAATCTAATAAGACTAACGCATGAAACACCGGAAGTTGAGTCACTTTGTAACTTCTGCCGATTAATTCTAAAACATATACTCATGCTTTGAGCTCTATTTTCTTCTTTGTATCACCAAACCTATATATATATATACACACAACCACAGATTTTGGAAAATTTTGTATTTCTTTAAATATTTTATGCTAGTGGGAGACAATTCCTTTTGAATACTTGTTGAGGAATGGGTACCATTGCAGAGAAAATTTTTTAGCTTCTATCAGATTAGCATTAGATAGGATTATCCATTTTAAATTGCACTGTTTGTTAGTATCTTTCGAATTGAGAGTGATATGAGATAGCTTTTAATGGGGTTTCGAAATTAATGCGTGTGTTGCTTGAAACCTACCTTACAACTGTTAGCGATAAGGCCTATATAGCTTCGGGCCGACCAAAGCCATGTGAGTGGATTTGGTAAACGGAAACTGAAAGAAGCCCGTCGTGTGTGTGTGTGTGTGTGTGTGTGTGTGTGTGTGTGTGTGTGTGTGTGTGTCTGCGGTTCGGCAAAAGAGACCGGTAGAATAAGTACTAGGCTTACAAAGAATAAATCCTGGGTTCCATTTCTTCGACTAAAGCCGGTGCTCCAGCATGGCCGCAGTCAAATGACTGAAACAAGTAAAAGAGTTGATATTTTTGTTTAAAATTAGTCTGGCGGGATTTGTCCTCAGGGCGATTTTGTCCCGTCTGCTTTATGGTTGCGGAATCTGGATTGTCTACTAACTAACGGCATTGAAAGAAACTAAGCTCTGCCCATAGCATCAGCCTCAGATAAATTTTTGGCACCAAGTTACAAAACAGGACTTCTGACACAGAAGAACTCTCTAATGCTGAACTCCCAAAACGTCTGCACGATCCTAATGCAGTCATACCTGTATTGACCATTTCACGTGGTTTGGATACCAGACCACCGGTTTCCGAAGAAATCGTTCTTACAACGAACTTCAGCACATTAAACCTCTCGAGGAGACGAGAGAGGTGTTAGAAATGTACATAGAAAGCTTCAGAAGAGTTCTTCAACATCATCCGTAAAGAATGGTGAAAGCACAACGTTGGATAGAGGAGAATGGTGCGTAGCAGTCTGTACGGGATCCAGGATATGTGAGTCCAACAAAGTGACTGGCAGACAAGAAAGGAAAATAGCTTCAGATCTCGCAGTGCCGCCAGCATTTTCTCGTTGGCCCTGCCAAAGACACGCTCCGCGAACGGATTTAGTCTGACGAGCCATCTACGCATCCCTGAAACCCCGATCATCCCATGACCGACTGCATGGTGTCATGCTGGCTCCGGGTCGTTGTTGTTCATGATGTTGATGATGATGATCATCATCATCATTATTTTGATGAGGATTATGATGATCTTTATGATGATGGGGGGGAGGGGTTATGATGATTTGGATAATGATCGTTATGATCATGATGGTTTTGATGCTGGTGGCGTCGGTGGTGATGGCAGGCTTGGTATGACATTGGTGGTGGGGGTGGGTTGGCGGTTGTCGTCGCTGCTTCCGCCGCCATAGTGATGGCATCGGTGCCCGTGGAAGGGTAAGGGGGCGACGGTGCATAATAGTGGGGGATGGTCAGGTCGTCATTGATTCGGTGGCAATGGTAGAATGGTAGTGACAGCAATGGTGGTGGTGGGGTGGTGGCGTTGTCGGTGACAGTGTTGCGATGATAATTCTAATCGGTGGTGGTGGTGGTAGTGGTGGTGGCGTTGCTGCTGCTGGTTACGGTGAAAGTTGTGATGGTAGTAGAGGTTGTGGTGGTGCTGCTGCTAGAATTGGTGTTGGAGTTGTTGATGGTTAGAGGTTGTGGTGGACTGGCATGGTGTTGCTGTTATTGCTGCAGGTGGCGCTGGTGGTAGTGATCCCGGAGATTGTGATGCTGCTGCTGTTGTTGCTGCTGTTGTTGCTGCTGCTGCTGCTGTTTCTTCTTTTATTCTTTGGAGATGTTTTGTGTATTTCGATAAACTCAGTAACAACTCTCCTGGTAGCGGAATCGTCCATAACGGTTGGAGCAATAAATAAATAAATAAATAAATGAATAAATAAATAAATAAAAATAGAAAAAAAGAAAGAACGCCAATAATAACAA
>NC_142946.1:45327061-45339561 GCF_046866305.1 Octopus bimaculoides
AAGGCGCATGGCTCAGTGGTTAGGGCGTCGAGCTTACGATTGTAAGATTGTGACTTCGAATCCCGGACCGGGCTACGTGTTGTGTTCTTGAGCAAGACACTTTATTTCACATTGCTCCATTTCACTCAGCTGTAGAAATGGGTTGCGACGTCACAGGTACCAAGCTGTATCGGCCTTTGCCTTTCCCTTGGATAACACTGATGGCGAGGAGAGGGGAGGCCGCTATGCAAGGGCGACTGCTGGTCTTCCATATATATATACATATATATATATCTGTGTGTATGTATATGTGTGTATATATATATATATATATATATATATATATATATATATATATATATATATATACATATGTATGTATATATATTTGCACTGCAGCAAGAGATAGGTTTGTTTGTAATCCACTTGAATAGAAGACATCATTATAAAGTGTAATTACAGCCAGGCTGAGCGGGGCGCCGTTGGAATCGGCGTATGGCGGGATTGCGGCATCGGAGACGTTGGTAAACTTCCATCTATTTAAACTCGCTGCACTATTTTAACAATGTATCATATTTTTTTTATTCTTTATTTTTCTATTTTTCTACTTTACATTTATTTATTTATTTTTCAATTTTTATTTATTTTTTTTTTTTACCCCCTTTTTAATCATTTATCGAGGCGGGCATATTTCAGAAGTTTGGGGACGAAACGTATCACTCCCTCTTTAGATCCGATAACAGATCAATTGAGATCAAGCAAGTTAATATCAGCACTTCAGGTCTTGGAAATCTCCAAGAAAAACTAAAACTGCCAAATTATCAGAGCGATTATATCTCACGCTGGATTCCACAACTCTTCTTATCGTTCACCCACTTCAAATAAACTAGTCATCACACCTCTCGCATCAATTCGCACGCATGCGTAGAAGAAATCAATGCCGAAAATAACCGGCGCCGCCGCCGCCTCCGCCGCCGCTACCATCATCTCGTGAACATCATCATTAGCATCGTCAACATCACCTCCATCGTTGTTATGGTTATCTCCACCAGCATCACTATCACCACCACCACCACCATCACCACTGCAACTATTATTTTCACCATCGACATCATCATCAGCGCCACCATCGTCCTCAACAGCACCACCCACACCAACACTAACGTCACCATGAGCTGAGTCTCAGCCTATAATCACCTCCTCCACCACACCCCCCTCCAACTCTACCACTGCTAACACCAACACCACGATCAGTATCACCATCACCACCACCATCACCGCCACCATCAACACACCACAACGCCCCCATCATTCCGTCCCTCTCCAAAAGATCCTCTTCCCTTTGTCACGACTCCACCACCACCACCACTGCTACTACAACCAGCGTCACTACCACTAAAACCACCACTACTACTATTACATAACTCTACCAGTTCCACCAATCCCCCACAACCACCACCGCTACTACTAGTACTATCACCACCACTACTACAGCACCATCACCACTACAACAACTAACACCACTACAACTACTATACCACCACCACCACCAACACCAATACTACTACTACTACTACTACTGTTGCCCAAACCCTACCATCCCCTCGTCACCGCAACCACTGCTGCTACTATTATAAGCTACTCACGCCACCACTATTTTGCGTGCATCCTTCAACCCTCACCCTCCTCCTTCCGCTCCTCAGTCCTCACCCCCCCCCCCTCATCATATACACCCCAACCCTCCCCCCACCACCACTACTCTTCCACATCCTCATTTCTTCGCAGTTAATTAATTATTTTAGTTGACTTCTGTGTAATACATTATTTTCTCATTTGTTTTGTTTTGTTTTGGCGAGTTTTTTTTTTACCTATGTTTTTAATTGATTTTTAACTGTTATTTCTTTATTTTATGCTTTATTTTTTTTTTTCGTTTTGTTATTGGGTTTGCGTCGTTTGTTTTTGTTTGTTTGTTTTTTTTTCCTCTCTAATAAACGTTGGGTGGGAGCGTTGCGGATGAGAGGTGGTGGGGGTGGGATGGCGGTGTTTTTTTTTTATTTTTACTCCAAGATTCGGTAGAAGAGCTATCTGGAAATCGATCGTACGATTATTCCTTCGCTTTTCAAATTACCTTACTAACCTATTCGGCAAAAATAAAAGTAACAAAAAACAAAAACTTGAAAAATATAAAACCCGGGATGAATGCTGCAGCAGCAGCAGCAGCAGCAGTAGTAGTAGTAGTAGTAGTAATATTTGTTGTTGTTGTTGTTTAACCCAGGTCAGACTTCATCCGACGGTTCTCTGATCAAAGGCGTTCGAACTGCAAACATCCAAATGTGCAACGGACTTATCTTAACTCCTTGAAGGTGGAAGCATGCGTGATTTGTGGGGAATTTAGGTGTTATTTCTAACAGATCGAGAGACCCGGTGCAGTCATCTTGCTCCCACTTAGGTTCGTTGCACATATTTAAGTTTCCCGTATTTAGCATTCCCAAATAGATTCACATTTCTTAGCATTCACAAGCTTAACATTCACATATTTAACACTCTTAGTTAACGTTCAGTTATTCAACATTAGAATAATTAATATATTTAACACACTCGTATCTAGCATTCCCATATTCAACATTCACATGCACGCATTTATAATTTGCATACTTACTATTTCTATTTTTAACATTTCTGTATTCAGCATTCATTTATTTAGCATTCAAATGTTTGACATTCGACTGTTTAGCATTCATATGTTTAACATTAATGTTTAATATCTTAAATATTAAACATTTGTCTATTGAGCATTTTTAATTTTTCATTCATTTATCGAACAATCACCAATTTAAAAGTTACTGCAATAACAATCACTAATTTAGCATTCAATGTTTTTAATCTTTTGCTTATCCTGTGTATCAGATGTGATACACAGCACATATTTCCTTGGCGTCCATACAACATGTATAATACAGATTTCTAATCTTTTTCAACCACCATAGTAACTTGTAACGTATAAGACAAGGGCTAAATAAAATTCGAAGACAAGCATGGACGTTTAGGACGAGCTTATGAAAACGCTTTGGACAGTTAAAAGGTTAATATTGTCAACATATATAATTTAAACTTTACTTAACTTTTCCACATTCAATATCGATGCATTTAATATTCATTAAATCAACATCCGTTTACTTAACTGCATTACTCAGAATATTACGTTGGTCACACGTGTACGACAATTTCTCATCGATTGCCCATGCAATTACGACATGAAGTTATTACAGCGCATTGATATAGAAAATAAGAACGAAAACTAGATGAAAAAAAGAACACAGTTGATAATATACCACTCTAAGTAGAATCTCATAAAAATTCAGATAGCAGCTATATTAATTGCACAATACTAAATAAGCTACACAGCACAGTGCGCGATAATATTAAACTAAGAACCGCTAATGACCACTGAAATTATTTAGGTGATAACTACTTTGATTTTATGTCCAGCAGTTAATACATTATCAGTAATAACATCATTCTCATGTTCTTTGCAACCTATTGTAAAAACACGACAATAAAAGTAAGCGCCAATAACATGCACTTCATTCAGAAGATAAGACCGTGAAAATCTGGAAATGCTGATGGATTTCGAAATGTTATTCATCTACACTAAGCATGAAAGAGTGTTAAGGAAAAACTAAAGAAAAAAAAGATAGAATGCAAAAACAAAAAAGGCGTTGAGTTCAGTGGTCCAAAATGGCGAACATATATATATATATATATATAGTGAGAATTTACAAGACAAACAAAAAAAAAGACGAAAACGGGTGTGTAAACAACAAACAGATGTATTAGTTTAACGCTCCGGAAGTGTGAAAGTCTTTTACGTTTCGAGCCTACGCTCTTCGACAGAAAGGAATACAGAAATAAACAGGGAGAGAAAATATAAAAAGGTATATTCGCAAGGGATTTAATATATATATATATATATATATATATATATATATATATATATATATATATATATATATATATAATACTGTCATATGATTAGTGACTTCGAAGTTTCGGACTTTAGTGAGTAATCCTTCAGTTTATTGTAAAGTCGTTTTTTTATTTTAAGTCGACATAAATGTCCTATGGACTCTCCCGACGAAGACCACGTGTGAGCGTTCAGCATTTGTCGAACGACCTGCATAAATGATTTGTTTATAGTGACCAAATATGTGCTGGACATTAGGTCACTCTTTCTCTCTCTCTATCTCTCTCTATCTCTCTCTCTCTCTCTCTCTCCATCAAATCGATGTCAGAGCGACGTGAAATGAAGAGTTTTGCTCAAGAACACAACGCATGATTCCGTCAAGAAATCGAAACCACGATGTCGCGATCATTGAGTGCAACACCCTAACCACTAAGATGCACATGTAAACATATACACACACACACACACACATACATATATATATATATATATATATATATATATATATATATATATATATATATATATGTATGTATATATATAAATTCAATAATAGAATGAATTCTTTTCCAAGAATTTATCAAGTAGCTAGCCGAGATATATATATATACACACAGATACAGATGCACAGTAATACATACACACACATACACAAGCACACACATATATATATATATATATATATATATATATAAATGATATATACTTATATACATAAATGAATATGTACATAGATAGATAGATACATACATACATACATACATAGACAGATACATAAATAGATACATACATACATACATACATACATACATACATACATACATACATACATACATAGACAGATATACATACATACATACATAGATAGTTGGATAGATGTGTAGTTTATGACGCAATAGTTTAAAACAACACTGCAAATATTTCCACAGAAATTCACAGTGGCAGCTAGAAATGTAGAAATGTTAGCTCCAAGGCTGAATGCCAGTAAATTCTAGTAAATCTCTTCGATGACCAAATATAGAAGGAGGTTGAACGGAGGTAGGGAGGAAGGAAGGCGGAGGGGGGAGGGAAAAAAAGGAAAGAAAGGAAAGATCAAAATAGGTCAGTTTTCCAAATATTTTTCATCACAATAGATAACAATCATCGCCAATGACAGTACTAACAGCAGCAGCAGCACACTGTGCCGTCCATTATCTTGATGAGGAGCGCAAACACTATTGTAACGACAACCGTCATTATTATCATTATTTCTATCACCACCACCACCACTACTACCACTACTACTACTGCTACTACTGCTGCTGCTACTACTACTATTACTACTATTACTGCAGCTACCACTACTAGTGCTGCACCCCACCGCCTTTGCCACTTTCTTCACTACCAACTCAGTCGACCATTCCACTACTACCACCACAACCACCACCACTTTCATCACTTCACCTACTACTACTACTACTATCACTACAACGATCACCACCACCACTACTACCACCACTATTTTCACCGGATCTATTACTACTATTACTACTACTACTACTACTACTATGTGGAAATTTGTTTCCTTTTCTTCATCTTCTGCCTCCCGTCACCTTTCCTCCTCCTCCTCATAGTTTCTTCCTCCGTCTTCCCCCCGTCTTTGTCATACACATCATCATCAATATTGTCATCACCATAACCACAGCAGCAGTACCACCACCATCATCATCGCCACCACTACCACCACCACCACCACCACCACACGATCAACGTAGACGGACACTCAACGAGTACACTTGAAATAGCAGTCATAACTCCCTCAATTCAAACAATCGCACATTGGAAAATACTACTCCTAGATACACTGGAACACCGTTCGGGACGGTCATGGATGGAGTAACTTTTATTACGGGCTTCTCAGTCATGGTTACACAAGAGGACAAACAAGCCACCACCATCACCATTCCTATCATTGTCGATGTGTACACTGATGACGTCACGCCCGATCGTCCAACCCACGTCTCCTCGCTCCCCCCATCAGCATTCCTCATACTTGTTGAAGTAATCCCTAATTTCACCTCTGTACCCCCACATTCTCCTCTTCCCTTCCCCTTTTCTCTCTTTCTCTCTCCATATATGTATGTACATATACCCACATACATACACATATATACATACATATTACATATGGTAAAATGTATGTCTCTGTGTCCATACATAGACATATGTGTGTGTGTGTGTATATGTTATATATATTACATATAGCATGTAGTATATAGAATATATATAGCATGATGTATATTTCTGTAACATATATACGCATATGTATAGTATTTACACATGCATGACAATATATAGACATGTGTAGATATATACATGCATATATATATACATGTATATATATATATACACATATATATATATACATGAATGTCTGTGTGTGTGTGTATATATATATATATACGCACACATGTATGTGTGTGTATGTATATACACGCGCACGCACACACACACACACACACACACACACACACACACACACACACACACACACACACACACACACACACACACACACACACACACACACACACACACACACACACACACACACACACACACACACACACACACACACATATACATGCATACATACACACACCCACTTACACAGAAACACGCACAGCTGTAACATGTAATATTGTAAATATATGCAGAAGAGAGCACGCAATACTGGGTATGCAGTTGATTCCTATTTGTGCGCCTACATACATACATATATACATACATGTATATATGTATATCAACGCATACATCTACTCACATTTTCCCTACACACACCCTCCCCTCTTTGACCTTCTGTATTATATATATATATATATATATATATATATATAAAATATATACTCCGTCCCCTCCCTTTCTATTTACACTGATGACTTCACCAACCCTGCTCCCTTTCTCTCTCTCTCTCTCTCTCTCCACACCCCCTCTGTTCCTCCTCCAACTCCTGTTGCACCTTTGACCCACCCTCTCCCCTATCCCTAACATCTCTCTCTCTCTCTAGTGCCGTCTGTAATGTCACTACCTCCCACCTATCCTCCTCGTGATTTCACTGATTGGATGAACGACGGAAAAATACCAACCCCCTTCACCCCACATCCTTCACCTCCCACCATGTACTTCTTCACCTCTGACTCTTCCTACTGCATATCCTTCGCTCTCTCTCTTTCTCTCTCTCCCACTCTCTCTCTCTCTCTCTCTCTGCACTTCTCTGTCAATATATATATGTATATATATATATATATACACACACACACATATACTGCACGCATACATATTCAAATGTGCATATATATATATGCATATGAAAATATATTCCTATGAATGTGCATATATATATATATATATATATATGTGCATATATATGTATATATACACACACGCACGCGCGCGCATGCATTTTTGTACATCTCTATCACTCAACTCATCTCTCTCTCTCTCCGTTTCCTATATCTTTCGACTTTCTCTTTCTCGCACATTTTTCTTATAACTTTCTCTTTCACTTTCTCTCCTCTCTCTTATTGGAACTTCCCAGAATTCCACGGCTACTTTTTTTTTCATTTAACCCCCTCTCTCTCTCATTCTTTTCTTTGCACCTCTTCCTCTCTGAGTATCAACCACTCAACTCTCTCACAAATTCTGTTCTTCCCCACCCCCTCAGGCTTTCAACATTTCCCCTTGTCCCCCCCCCCACCATCACTACCACCACCTCATTTCACTGTTACATTTTCTCTCCCCCTTACACAACGTCTCGTTTTACTCTCACCAACACCCTTGTCTTTCCTCCTACCCACTCTTTCTACTTTCACTTTCTGTTCACTGTCTCCCATTACTCGTTGTCTCTCTCTGTCCTCCCTCACTCTCACGCTATTCCCTCTCTATTCATTGCCTCCTCTTCTCTCACCTCTTACGTTGTCTATACATCCAACTCACACCACCACTGCTACCACGAATATTATCACCAACTCCACCTCCGCCTTCGCCTTTTACCTCCTACTCTCACTTCTTCGAAATTGTAGAAAAGTATCCCAGGAAGCAACAGTGACTATGGTAACTGTGGCAACAGTAGTGGTGGTGGCAGGTGACATAACACTCAGAAGGGGCGTGGCCTCTCTAAACTGACGAGAGAGAGAGAGAGAACAGCTCAACGTCATTCTTTACTTTGGTCGCCACCACCACCATCATTATCATTATTACTACCATCACAATCATCATCATCAACAAGAGAAGTAACACTATCCATATCACTGTCACCACCACCACCACCGTCGCTGTAATCGTTACATGGCTGTCGTGACCTTCAGCTCTTACTACCCATCATTGCAGAATGCCCACCATCTCACAAAGCTTCCGTTTTCTCTTTGGCTTGCTATAAATGTTTATATATAAATCGTTTCATGCAACACGTCGGACAACATTAGCAGTTCGTTGGTGGCGGCCGGCGAATCGCTGACGTCATCAGACACTGCGGTCCATCTTCTACTCTCGGCAACATCACGCAAACACACACAGACCAGCGCACACAAACACACAATATATATATATATATATATATATATATATATATATATATATATATATATAGTTTGAACATCATCTATCCGCAAATACACACACACATATACGTACATATATATATGCGTTTCATCCGTCCTCATATATATGCATTAATTTCTTATTTATTATCGTACGAGCATTTAAGAGACGACTGGAAGAATACTCAATACATATTGTAGAGCATATATGGATACAAATATATACGTATATTTGTTTGAAGTTAGATATACTTCGTCACTGCTGAGAGTTTCTCGTTTAAAGTGTTCCTCTTGCAGCAATAAACATGGATGTGTGTGTGTGTGTGTGTGTGTGTGTGTGTGTGTGTGTGTGTGTGTGTGTGTGTGTGTGTGTGTGTGTGTGTGTGTGTGTGTGTGTGTGTACGCGTGTGTACGCCCATTCTTATCAAATCTACTAACAATCATAACTACGACCAATACAAAATAAGATATATATATATATATATATATATATATATACTCTTTACTCTTTTACTTGTTTCAGTCTTTTGACTGTGGCCATGCTGGAGCACCGCCTTTAGTCGAGCAAATCGACCCCAGGACTTATTCTTTGGAAGCCTAGTACTTATTCTATCGGTCTCTTTTGCCGAACCGCTAAGTTACGGGGACATAAACACACCAGCATCGGTTGTCAAGCGATGTTGCGGGGGACAAACACAGACATACACACATACATATATACGACAGGCTTCTTTCAGTTTCCGTCTATCAAATCCACTCACAAGGCTTTGGTCGGCCCGAGGCTATAGTAGAAGACACTTGCCCAAGATGCCACGCAGTGGGACTGAACCCGGGACCATGTGGTTGGTAAGCAAGCTACTTACCACACAGCCACTCCTACGCCTATATATATATATATATATATATATATATATATATATCTGTTATATATAACCTATTAATACACATGCATAGATTAGGCATAAGAATGATGTGAAGAAAAGTCAATATATTTTTAATCCGCTCAGATTTATCGGAGTTGAGAATGAGGATTATATGATGTTCGTGCTTGCATTTTTTTTTTTTTTTTTTTTTGCGTTCAAGAGCATTCGGGACATAAGTCGAAAATGTTTTCATTAAGCAAGAACAAAACCTTTAATTTCCATTCGTGGTAGAACCCCGATTTTCGTTTTTAGTTTCTAAAAAAAATGAGACGCAAATATAGTCGATGGAAACAACAACGTACTTGTAACTGATACTTATTGGAGATCATGGTGGAAGGCAACGAGTCTTTGTAAGATCTAAACCTGCGATTCAAACTAAAATTTGACGTACCATTTGCCCGCGAGAAGTGAACTATTATCGTTTATTTTCTTATTTTTATCATGCCTCAGTCAGAAAAGAAATGGTGTCTCCTGCCGACGGTTTTTCAGAGCTTCCAATACACGCGGAGATGAAGAATACATTACTCTCGGCTTATCTACACTTTGGTAAAATAATCCAAATTCTTACAACGAAGTAGACTTTGCTTAAAGCAAATCCATTATCATTTGGTGATAAAACTCCAAACGTTGAGTTAAGTCCAACATCCACAAAAAGAAAATTAATAAATGAATACCAAGTTTATTCCGACCAAAACGGCTTCTGCGATGCGACCGTTTATTCATTTTGACTCCTGCAATCCCTACTTATGGTAGGAACCATTTTCCCATGGTGCTTCAGTGTTGGATTGAATCAAGGACTACTTGACTGCGAAGCGAACTTAAACACAAAGCTATTTCCATCCAATGGTCTCTCATTACCACTGTGAACAGATTTAACTAAATAATATTAACTAATTAGTAATAACTGTAATTATTAACCTATAATAGGCACAAGGCCTGAAATTTTGCGAAGGGAACTAATCGATTACATCGACCCTAGTGTTTCACTGGTACTTAATTTATCGATCCCGAAAAGATGAAAGACAAAGTCGACTTCGGCGGAACTTCAACTCCGAATGTAGCGGCAGACGAAATAAGCATTTCGCCGGGCGTGCTAACCATTCTGCTAGCTCGCCGCCTTAATAATAATAATAATAATAATTTATTATTATTATTATTATAGGCAAAAGGCCTGAAATTTTGGAAGAGGGGGAAAAGTCGGTTACATCTACCCTCAGTGCTCAACTGGTACCTTGGATGGAAGACATAGCTGACCTCGGTGGAATATGAACTCAGAACGTGACACCTTGTGAGTGGATTTTGTAGACGGAAACTGAAAGAAGTCCGTCGTATATATATATATATATATATATATATATATATATATATATATACGTGTATGTGTTTGTGTCTGTTTGTCCCTCCACCATCCATCGCTTGACAACCGATGTTGGTGTGCTTATGTCCACCGAAACTTATCGGTTCGATAAAAGAATAAGTACCTGGCTTACAAAGAGTAAGTCCTGAGGTCGATTTCTTCGACTGAAGGCGGTGCTCCAGCATGGCTGCAGTCAAATAACTGAAACATGTAAATGAGTAAAAAAACAGAGCGTATATAAAATTAGTTTTTTAATGTCTGAGGGGATCCACCAGAATGAAAGAGGTTCCTTGGGAAAAAATGATTAAGATCCACTGTCTTAAATAAAGCAATTTTACATACATCCTAAACATAGTCTGGGTGGTCACAGCTGGAACGCTTTTGATCAAAAGTCTATTCCATCAAGGTTGACATCAGGTTAATAAACAAACAGAAAAAAACACCAATAACAAACAATAGCAATCGTGACGTCAACATGCAGGCACACGATTACATCATTTCTGGTCGATGAGCAAGAAGTGGAGGTCAAGGAAATCGATAAAAATAATTCAACTAGTAATTATATTATTGATCCCTGACTGACCGAAATGCAAACTGACATCTAGCGGAATTTGATATCATAACGTAAATAAATAAATGTAATAAAATACCGCGAGTGATTTTATCCATCGTTTTACGGAGTCTGCCAGTCTATAACCATTATGCTAAATGCAATCTAAAAGAATTATATAAAGGAGATACATATTGGGTTAACGCTGTCACCCATAGACCGAGCGATGGAAATTCTTACAATCGCGAAATTTCAATGTTTAGAAACGTTGTTTCATTGTGCTAAACATTAAATATTTCGATTTGTAACTTGAATGCGTTCCTAGTTTAGGCTGTTTAGAGCGTAACATTTCCAACTTTCTCATGTATGCGCACAACGGGCTTCTCTCATTTTCCGTCTACCAAATCTACCCGAAAGGCTTTGGTCTGCCCGAGGCTATAGTGAAAGACACTTGCCCAAGGTACCACACAGTGAGACTGAAAACGGAAGCGTGTGGTTAGGAAGCAAGATTTTTACCACACAGCCGCGCCTGCGCTGTTGATTAAATAAAAAAGCTAATGAAGAAGAGGCAGCTGAGGCATTTGTTGATGTCCAGTGTGACGTCATTGTCCCAATCCGTGCTTGCCACTGTTGCGCCCATATTTCGTCAAAATATACAGGAAGACGCCATCTTCTTTTTTCCAACCGCCATTAAAATATATTTTGTAGCGAAGGCAAATATAGCAAAAATGATATTTAAGGATAAAACAACAACAAGTACAACAACAAAAGCAAGAGCAAATGTAGGAAATTGCGTTAAAAAACTAATTTTGCCAACGAAATACATTAACTGTTCTACAAATAACAAGTATGAAGATGATGAAGAAAAAGATGTTGGTGACGTAATAAATAAAGAATCGTAGTAGTGTGTGTGAAAGAGGGAGAGAGAGAGAGAGAAAACGACTAATACAATGCAGTTGTAGGTTGTTTGGATAATATGACATTGCAGTAAATATCACTTTCTGTCTTCCATACAAATTACCGAAGTCATCATGTCTCTCAAACGAGAAACCAACTGTTGGTTTCCTTCTTTGAAAAAAATTAAAGCGACCTCTCTATTTACTATTGCTGTTATGATCTGCCTCTACGACGATATTTCTCCCCCGTCTTT
>NC_142946.1:45344561-45347061 GCF_046866305.1 Octopus bimaculoides
TATATATACACACACACACCATGTTCTCTGTTTTTTGTCGTTGTTGCCGTACACATTCGCTAGCTTTCTTACAAAACAATCTAATTCTCTAAGCTTAGACTTTTTGGGGGGAGGGGGAGGCAACCAGAGCGAAGTGTCCGAAACAGTAAGGACTTCTGGTAACTTGACTGAGGAAAGAAGGCCACGAATGACCCGTCTTTATTTTTACCTGTCCTTCTAATTGCTGTTTCTCCTGTCCCCCTTTATATCATCTATTTGTCCGAATGTTTTATTGTCCTCTATTACGTTTTTGTTACGTATATAGGCCGAAACAGCTGTAAGTTTCTGTATATTCTCCAATTGCTAAATGTCCTTTATATTTGTAACCTTAATTGTTAATATGGCATGGTATGTCATAAGCATCTGTATATTGTGGTTTTTGTCATTTTAGTTACAAAATAAACAAATTAATTCAATGGAATACACTGTCTGCAAGTCGATGGATACCGCATATTCTCCTCCATTTTCTTATTGCTATATATATATATATATATATATATATATATATATATATATATTTATTGTGTATGCGTGTGTACGGTCAATCATCACATTAAATAAATGACTAGTTACTTGGTGAAATAAAGAAGAGGTACTGAACCAGTGCGTGTGTTTATTTGATATTTTTATTGGCATAATGCCCCTCCCTAGACACAATACACACGCACGCACGCACGCACATATATATATATATATATATATATATATACACACACACATCTTAGAATAGTCCCATGCGTAGAATATTAAATCCTTCAGTCAAGTATAGTACTGTCTATCAATATATATGTATTTGGGTGGGGTGCGTATATGTACGCACATGCAGAATCGTGTGTATTGTTAGCTGAAGCGTTAAGCTTATGTACAAACTTCTTTTCCCGTATGTGTCGCTCTCCCTTACCCTCTGGGTTCGCGTCCTGCCAAGGGGGCCATGAAATGGGAACCGGTCCAGAACAGTTGACAGGTAGATACGTTAGAGGGTTTCACAAATTACTTTAGGGCTCGTCTTGCTGTCCTTTAAATCCTGAGTCCAGCCCTTGCTTTCATCTTTAGACAATGTTGTTGCCTTGTAAAAGGTAAGCTGGAGTATAAGCAGCGGGTGATATTTCATTAAGAAAAATGTTCTTGCAGAGAGCTAACATCTTACTTTTTCATGTGTGTGTATGTTTGTGCGTGTATAGATAGATAGATAGAGAGAGAGAGAGAGAGATAGATATGCACACATACATGCATATGGGCTGCTATCTTTTAATATATAAACACAAAGATATATGTGTGTGTGTGTGTGTGTGTGTGTGTGTGTGTGTGTGTGTGTGTGTGTGTGTGTGTGTGTGTGTGTGTGTGTGTGCACGCAGACACACATACCCACAGATATGTAAAGCAAAAACTTGTATCATGTAAATGTATATATACACGCCTATATGTCTATATATATATATATATATATATATATATATATATAGATATATATATATACTTTTATCTATATATGTATGTATATTATATTATGTATATATATGCACACCCACTAATGTATCGTCATATAAAACTATAGCGGGGTATGTCTATGTATGAGGTAGGAGCTCAAATGTTCCTGGCTTTAAGGTATCGCTGGAGGCCCAATCTTCTGAGTTCTTTCACAGGCCTTAGAAAAACTGAAGGGCCGCTACAATAAGTGTGTGAATCTAAGAGAGGAATATGTTAAATAAAATCATAATTAACTGATCCTCTTGTATTTTCTTTTAGGCATAGCTAGGAACCTTTCAGCTCCCTTGGTGTTTCAACAAAGGCACACACGTACCAGCAACGATATAAGGTTTTCGAAGGTTTTCATTATGACCCCTACTTTAAACTGCGTCACACTCTCTAACATCTCAACTATTACAATATGTAACATACACCTAGATATACTATGACAGAAAACTCGATGAGGTGGGTGCATGTGGAAATCTTTTGGTCATATGTCTTTCAGATCTGAACTGACCTGTGGTCAAGCATCTTGAACTAAATGGGCACCAAAGGTGTAGATACGTGCTTATGTATAGATACGGGTGTATACTTACAAGTTGTATACATGCTCAATAGCAATCGCTTGAAATTGCGTAACGAGATAATTACGTAGAGCAGGCTCATTTATACATACGGAGATATATTGCTATACGCATATTTTCACGTATATATGTGAATGTATAGAGCTTTCTATACTCTTACGCAAAACATGTGTATGTATGTGCGTATGTATGTATGTATGTATATATATATATATGTGTGTGTGTGTGTGTGTGTGTGTACATGTATGTATGTATGTATGTATGTGGATATGTAGGTATATGTATGTATATTTGTATATGCATATATATATATGTGCGTGTGTATATGTATATATGTATATGTATATATATGTGCATATGTACATATATATGTATATATGTACATATATATATGTATATATGTACATATA